>NC_056732.1:983587687-983827687 GCF_019279795.1 Protopterus annectens | reverse complement strand
ATCAGACCATAACTGATAATTTTATGTTAAATTACAAAAATGTTATAGTTATCTCCCCTACACATGCTTCAGATGAAATTGCTGTCTTTAGCATGCAGAAAACTGGCATAGGGCCATAGGAAAGCATTGCCTGAACAATTTCTAATTGTGTGCCCACTATGGTTCACTTCTTTAAGGAAATTTCTCCTTTCTTTGAGTTGGTGCAACCATGGAGTTGGTATATATAAGTCTGGGGTGCACAGGGCTTGAAACAACTAAAAATTTATTTTTCACCCTTTTGAATTTCAGGCATTTTTTTTCATTCTTTTTAAAATGTTGACTTTCAGAAAGTTTGTCCTGGAATAGAACGAAAATAAGGCAGGGGGTGGTACATTATTAGACATTAAAATTAAGCTACATGTTACAAAATCCAAGGTACAAAATGGAGCGAAAATATTTATAGATGTTAAGCCAGATTTATGGATGCCTTCACCAAGCGTACACTAAGTCAACATCGTTCTAAGTGAATAGACAACCGAAGCATAACTCCCACCTTCTTTCTCCTAATTTTAGTTTCTTGTAGCCTTAAATATTGAGGGGGATTCATAAAGGTTACCACAAAGTGTAGACTACATGTACACTTAGTGTAATCTTTCTGAGTGACTAGAAAGCACAAAAAATATGATAGTGATATTCCAGAATACAGAATGTACATATTTAGTGTTGTTAAGTCTTTAATAAAAATATCAAAAACTTAGTAAGTTTTTAGTAATCCAGAGGTGAAAGGCTTCTGGGTCATCTACAAGGCAATATACACCCAGCATATATTACTGAGGAAAGCCAGGGTAAGGCTACCATCCACTTAATAAGAAACTAATTTTGACTATCTAATAAAATCCTCAAAGGTTAACACTAACAGTGTAAATAATAATGGACTCAAGACACCATACTCCTGAAGGTTGGACTGAGAGATTACCTTGTAGATATGACTTGAAAGATAATAGGTACCAATCTGAAACCATGGAGGACAGACTTCAGCAAGTATGCAATGGTTCATCAGACTATAAGTACCTACTGTGTCAAATGCTGACAAACTTAAAGAAGATTAGGACATAATAAAATCAGTGGACTTTTAGTCTTAAGGGAATGAATTACTTATCTAATATGGGCCATCTCTTTGGTATGGTGACAGGAAAAAAAGAGACTGCTATGGGTTCAAGGGCCTGCTGATTACAAGAAGAAATCAAGTTTTGTATAAACAACCTTCTTGATAACTATACCAAGAAATGGAATGTTTTAGACCGGGGAGAGAATATCCAGACTATTGGAATGCAAGATAGTTTTCTCGAAGATCAGAGAAAATTACAGCCTTTTTCAATAAATGGGGGAAAACAGACTCCAAGAGAACTGCCATGTCCAATAAATATTTCATCTCAGGCCATCCAGTCAGCCCATAGCCAGTCTTGGGGGACAGGCATCCACCCAAATCAGAAATGCACATATTTGAAATCATAGAAAAGAACTCATAACCAGGAACATCACATACTACCAAAGAATATTACAATCTACTTGTCTTATCAAAAAGCAACCCATGAATTCAAGAAGTAAAAATGATTATCTATAGTAGCAACCCTGTCAGGAAAAAATGATCAACTTTCTTACAAGAAATGTGGAAAATGTTGGACAAGCTTTTCAGGTAGCAGGACAGGCTGAGTTGAACAGACTATCAGCACACAGAAAAGTATGCCTGGTCAGTTAACCTGTCACAAGTGAGGTCTCACTGAACAGATAAGCTGTCTCGTTATAAGACCTATGCACATGGGCATGATGTTTTCAGAGAATGTGTTCAGTCTGTATCCATCCTGCTGCATGGAATACAACTCAAAGTCAAAATTCTGATGAGTGCTTTGAGCAAGAGATGACATACATGACTTGGGGTGAACTAGTCTAAAGCAGTAGACAATTACCTATTATAACAAGAGGCCACTATATTAGCAATGGCCACAATGTCTTTGGAAGAACTGAAAGAGTTTAAAAGAAAGCAAAGAAAGGTGCAACGTCGCATATTTATTGTAATCCACCAGCTCAAGATCAATGGAGCTAAAACAGGGTAACTCAATAACAAGAAAGACCAGACGATGATCAGGCCATGAAACCTGTTCCACCACCAAGTCAGAAGTCTTCAAATCCAGCTTGAATATCAAGTCCAAAGTACATCCTAATATGAGTTATAGAGGTAATAATCTGATCAGATATGAATTACTGCATAATACAGAGGAATTCCTTAGTCCGGGCTACTGACTTAGTTTTCACTTTAATGCTGTAGTCATGAAGAGCCACAAGGTTTTGAAGACATAATTCAGTCAATGAGAAAGTCAGCAAACTCCTCACACAGCTCATTGGACAATAGAAAAAAATAATTTATTCCTGTAATAGGGTGTGTTTAAAGGCAAACTAGGCCTATTAAAGTTCAAATGGAAAATTAAGTGGTGAACTCCACCCCTATAAAATCACTGTAAATTGTGGATATAAAACGAAATTCACTTGTCTGTCACGGCTTTTAATAACACTGTTAATATAAACTTCAAACAGATTGCTTACATCAACTGCAAAGATTTATGGGTTTGTGGCACAGAGAAAGAAAACACTGGTTGTGACCCAGGACACTGAAACAATCGGCTGTAAAAGGTTGGTGTGATTAGCCAGTGTCAGTGTGCCCATCCTGGGAGGAGTGGGAACAAGACAGCTTAAACATTGTATAGCTGACCCCCAGCAGATATGAGTGTTGCAGCATGGAACAATGAAGGATGAAAAATACACAAACCCACTATGATATTTCTGTAACATTCGACCCGTGCGCAAAGAGAAGTTGAGCCACATGGGGAAGTATTGTAGGTTTCATGCATATATGGCTACCAAGGGAACATAACAGGTCTAAGACAGAGGCAGACAGAGAGAGAGAGAGAGAGAGAGAGAGAAAGAAAAAAATCCTCTGTACCTAAGACTGCTTGTGTGACAACTCCTCCTTTGAATTTCTCTTGCTCCTTAAACAAGCTACCAAACAGTGTAGGTGTTAATAGGCTAATCTCTAATGGAGATTGATGATCCCACAGTAGATAATGTGAGCAGCAGCCAGTGAATGGTGAATGAATGAATGAATGAATGAATGAATGAATGAATGAATGAAATTCCCATGTAAGGAAGCTGATGTTCAGCTGATGGCTTCTCTATGAGTCACTTCCAGAATAAATTCCTCCAATGTGACTTTTCCTCAAATTTCCTTAAAAGCTTGGTCGTACTGAAATTTATAAAATGAGGCATCAGCATTTGTGCAAGACCGCTGTAGGCCATTTGGAGGATTTTCTACTTTTCCCAGTGATGTGTGACCATAGACCCTATGTATATAACTAAGGGATGGTATGCGGATGAAATTCACACATAGTGGTGCTGAGAGGTCTGCCCTCCACAATTCCACTTTGGCTGATGATTTGGAAGGGTATGTTCTCAGTCAGTTGTGACCTTTCTTTCCTGATTAGACATAGCTTGATCAATCACACAAGAAGCTCAGAAGACAAGGGAAGGAATCACCTAGAAAAAAAGACACCAAAATCCCCAAAAATATAGAATGTCCTGGAAAGTGAATTTAATAATGGACTTAGCAATAATATTACCAGGAAGGCTCTTGGTGGGTCCATGTTAGCATTCTCATTTACCAGATGCTTGATGCAGTGCCCCACTCATGATCTTCAAGTCATATTAAATTCCTATAAAATATTAACCAAAAAAGAGAAGCTCCCTGGCAATTAACTGCTTGGGAATAACGTAGGAAATATTCAACTGTTACCAAAAATATCAGCAGAAGCCCAACAGAGATGTAGAAGCAAAATAAGTGCTTTCCTTTCAGTATATCATAAAATGCCAATAGCAAACAATACCTGAGGCAGAACAATATTAGCAGCAGTCCAAGTTGTAAATTATAACAGACTAGTAATCCAACAATAAAAGTGTAGTTTATAATAAAACAGGGTTAGTGCTTTCACTGAAAAGCTTCATCAGACCACACAATTATAAGCACTGAACTAACATTTAAAATACTATAGCCTCCTGCAAAAATAATGGACAATGTGCATGTGAGGTTTTTTTTTCTATTTTTTAGATTGTTGTATCAGGGATATGTCAGTCAGCATACTGTTGTTTCGGCAAAGTGCTCTTTCATAAAAGTGAGTTTGGTTACTTACGGTTCGATGAAGTGTAAATTCGATGAAGAAAAGTAGACCCATAAATATATATAAATATATATATATATATATATATATATATATATATATATATATAAGTCTAAGAATTTATTATCCAATACATATATATAAATTCTGGTCTTACATTACTGTTAAATAACCCGGTCTATATGTGCAAACTAAGTTAACACCATCTATACTTGTTCTTCTTTTTCAAAATATTCTACTTTCGTTGGAAGAAGTCACATACTGGTTCCATATCGTGCTAACAGAACATTTGCCCTCCAGAATATGTCAAAGAACTAATATAAGTGTACAAACAAAACCTATGCTCTACTGATCTGAGTCAAGCAATGGGGCTAGTCCGTGGTGGTGCATCCATAGTTTCCTGAGATCAAAATCCCCAAGCATTGAGTCTCTAAGCTACAAGTCCTTCATGTACAAAGCACCAATAAGAGTTTTTAACAGGAAATTATTGCTGGCGCAATTTCTGTGTGTGTGCCGACATTGATTCCTGCATTTCGAGATTTCTCCCATCTTCATGTTTGTGCAACAGTGGAATTTGATATATATAAAATTTGGGGAGGGGCTTGTCACCCAAAGGGAGTGTATGGGGGCCTTAGCCCTGCAAAAGAATTCCTACAGGCTATTTTTTTTGTCATTGTGATTTTTCAGCCTTTCATGTTTGGCAGCTTCATTCTTCATCAACTTGAGACTAAACCTTTCATAGTGGCACCCCTCTGTGTACCTGCCAATGGAGTAGCACTGTTCTGTTTTTCTTCTATTTGTCACAGGCATATAGACGTATACTCTTTCACTGCCTCTGGTAATTAATTTTTGGATCACCCCCCCTTTGTGAAACAATAATTTGTTATGTGTGACTTATTTTTCCTCTTTTAGCAGCTAGTCCTGCTTCCCCTCTGTACCTCTCAACATCTTAGATCAAGAATTCTAGACAAAGCCGAAATGATGGGGACAAAGGCTCAAAATCAGGGACAGATTTTAAATTCTGGTCTTATAAAAGGAAGTTGTCGGAATAACAGGTTTGTATTAGAATGCATTTTCTGAAGGATATTAAGTTTGAAACTCAAATGTCTATCATTTAATTACTAACTCATCAATGGTTTGCCAGAAAACCACAGATTTTATAAGGAAGCAAAAATCTGGACATCCTATGAAATTCTGGTCAGTTTAGAGGCATGTTCTGCTCTTCTAATTCATATCATGCATGGGTACTTGGAATGTAACAACTGTAAAATAACTGAGCAAACCACTGGTATGCAGGTTGTATCTACTAACACTGAATGTGTGTGCAAACTGGGATATGATAAAGACATCATTCAAACAGGCCTAAATTTAGGGATCACTACTAAGGATTAACAACTGGTGAACAAAATTATTACACTGAATCTTTGTTTTATTTATTTATTGTTAGACGAAATGTGTGATTCTGATTATGTTTTATGGTAGGAGGTATGCATTGCTAATGAGTTTCTACCTTCCTGATATTCGGAAGACTGTAGATATTGTTTTCTGCAGGAGGGAAACATCCCAGTATTTAGGGGTATGGGATGAACCTCCAATCATATATTATGTTACTGGGATTTATACAACCCGTCACAGATGAAATCTGTGAAGAGTGGCATTCCATGAACAAAGCCCAGAGTAGCCCTTTCTCTGAGCTCACTAACGCCTCTGCCTTATGATGCAGCGGGCTTAGCGCTGTCTGGGAACATGGAATTCTACCAAGTGAGAGGAAACAGTTTAAAATGGAAATAATAAATCCCTGGTGTAGGGCTTTTGTAACAAATGCACTGACTTTGAAGGAGTGCAGTGGTCCATGATGACTGGTATTAGATTTATTTTTTTCTATGATACTTCTAGTACTACTACATGAATTCTTTGCTTTAGTTTCAGTACTTTTTATTTGGTAATGTTTCATTTTGGTTGTTTTATAATTGCAGTTTTCACTTTGGCCGTTCCATTCCTTCTGAGGAAGAAGCAGATTTAATGTATCAGGCCCCAGTGGCAAAATGGATAAGGCATTGGCCTCCTAAACTAGGGATTATGGACTCAAGTTCTATGTGGGAATGGTCTAATTTAGTCTGGCAGTTGGTGCAGAGGTTTAAGGCTGTGAACTGTAGTTCCTATTGTACAGAGTTTGATTCTCCCAGCTCTCATTTGCCTACTATGTGACCTTGAGCAAGCTACTCAACCAGACAGTGTTTGGGGGCAACTGGGAATTTAGGCTAGACTCCTCAATGGTCCCCTTGACTGCAAGCCTAAGTAACTGTGAACTTAGCAGTCTGACTGGTAATTCTTTCTTCCCAATTTATAAATGTTTCTAGTTATACCTGTCTGTAAATAAAACACAGTGAGATGTATGTACACACACACACACACACCCACATATAGACATTATAGACAGATATAGATACAGGTGTGTGTGTGTGTGTGTGTGTGTGTGTGTGTGTGTGTGTGTGTGTGTGTGTGTGTGTGTGTGTGTGTGTGTGTGTGTGCATGTGTGCGTGTGTGTGTGTGTGTGTGTGTGTGTGTGTGTGTGTGTGTGCACACGTGTGTGTGTGTGTGTGTGTGTGTGTGTGTGTGTGTGTGTGTGTGTGTGTGTGTGCTTTATGTTATGTGATAGATACAGATAGTTATAGATATATGTATATATAGACTTTTATGGTAATTCAAGATATCTATGTAAACTAAGTGCAAGACCATATCACTGGGCACATGCTAAAAGCACCTAGTTATATAGTGCTACACTAACAAACAAACTTATTATTTGGTCTGCAGCTACAGAAACAGTCCTGAGCAAGAATAACGTATCTCCTTTGCCTGAGAATACACTAAAGGAAGTATGGTTGAATCATACTTTGAATAAATAATCTAAGCTGAAAGTGTGTTTGTTATGCTGATAGCGTTTTAGAAGACCCTAAATAGTAAACAAACAGAAAAACAAATGTCATAGGTCTAGTGTTACTTCTGGTCAAGACTATCTACTATTCTTGAATGGCCAGTAAATACTGGATCAGTATTGCATGAACAAAGGTAAGATGATCATCATTTAAGCTATATTCGGGGACCACATAACCCAGCATAAGTCTTACAGAGAGTCCCTTCAAGTGACCCCAAAGTCTGCATATTTATGTGCATACTAGCCAATGAAACATTCTGCTGACTGACATGTCACAGGTACTGGAATTCATCATACTGCATACATAAAAAAGTACAGTTTTGTACCTACCATAAATGTAGATGTTCGAGGATCCACATTGCTGCAGTCCTAACTATTGGGTAGTCCGCTGTCCAGTCGGCCCGAATACCAAAGTATATGGCTGGCGTCGGTCAGGAGGCGCGGTGGGCTGCGTCAGTGCGTCAGGGGTACTAACATGACCGGCGTCATATCCTCAGTCTTTTCTTGCCCCAGATGTCAGAAGACCCTGAAAAGCTAAGGCCAAAACCAAAAATTCCAAACATACCTGCACCAAAAATATGTACAATATATACAAAATTACCAGAATATAACCTCACACAACCACCCTTAAACACAGAGGGAAGGAGGGAGGGTAAAGACTGCAGCAATGTGGATCCTCGAACATCTACATTTATGGTAGGTACAAAACTGTACTAAGTTCTTCATTCCACATTGCTGCAGTCCTAACTATTGGGTAGAATCCCAAAGCAGAGGTAAGGGAGGCTGGCAAATCATAAGGAAGCAGGAACTGACAACATGCCTTGCAAAATAGCTGTGGCAAAACCAGCCCTAGACTTAGAGTAGAGAGGAAGGTGATAATGCTTAGAAAGTATGCACTGAACTCCAAGTAGCTGCCTCCAAAATATCCTTAGTCCCCTTAGAAATGCTGTAGAAGTGGCAGTAGCCCTAGTGGAATGAGGCCTAATTCCAGCTGGAATCTCCTTGCCATAATGGGAATAACAAATGCAAAACCCAATCCACCTAGAAATAGTTTGTTTTGACACAGGCTTGCCCTCGAACCCAAAGCAAAAGAAACAAACAACTGCTGAGACTGCCTAAAATCCTTAGTCCTGCTCAAATAATAGCAATTGCCTGTGTACATCTAAAGTGTGCAAAATCTTTTCCCCTTTATTTTGGGGATCTGCATAAAAGTAGGCAAATGAATAGTTTGGTTTAAAGCCACACTAGAAACCACCTTAGGCATAAAGGAAGGATTAGTGCGTAAAGACACCCTATCCTTATGAAAAAAAAAAAAGGCTCTACCGCCATAGGGCCTGCAACGCCAACAAAAAGCAGTCTTCCATGACAAATATTTAAAATTCAGCAGAGCCGCCCAGGCAAAAAAAGTTGTAAGAGTAAGTTTCTCCAACACAAATTGAGATCCCAAGCGTCAGATTGAGGCGTGGGGGTCTTATATTCCCTCTAAGAAATTGCTTGAACAAAAAGGAAACAAACAATGGTGGGTCACAATCATAGTGAGCTGAAATTGCTGCAGCATGAATCTTAATGGAAGAGAAAGACAAACCTTTGTCCAATAACTCAGTAAGATATTGAAGAGCCACACTCAAATTAGCTCAGAAATCTCCCAATTTTTTGCTGCACTCAAAATAAAAATCTCTCATTTTTTTTTGCACACTTTTCTTTTCCTTAGGTCTTCTGGCTTCCATAATCATCATTTAAAACTTGTTGAGGAAGTTGAGACCTGCTGTCTTTCAAAAAGAATATGCCAGGCTGTTAGATGAAGAGATTGAGCTTGACATTGAGCAGGGTGACCGTCCTCTGAGACAACAGGCAGACTCCTCAGTGGCCAATCTGGAGCTATTAAAATCATCCGCAGCTGGTGGTTTTAGTGGAGAAGCAAACAGATCTATGTCTGGAGTTCCCCATGACACTGTCAATTTTTGAAATACATGAAGATCCAGTTTCACTCGTGGGGATCCATGATTTGTCTGCTTAACACATCTGGTTCTGTGCTCGGCAGAAACCTTGCCTGAAGAGTTAGTTGCAAGCTGAGCGAGCTCTCCATAAAATCATTGCTTGCCTGCACAATGGGTAAGAATGTGTTCCCCTTGTTTGTTGATGTACCACATGACAGTTGTGTTGTCTGTTAGAATGAACACCTGCCCTGGAAAAGTAACTCCTTGAAAGCCATTAATGCAAACTGGACTGCTAACATCTCTTTCATGTTGATATGTAGATGCTGTAGTCTGGCAGGCCACTGTCTTGTATCACTTTCCCACATAGAGATGCTCCCAAGCAATGTCTGAGCTAGCTGGCATCTGTCGTTAGAATCCTGCTAAGTCACTGGCGGCTTGTTTAGTGACATGTTTAAGGCATTTTCCTGAATTCACCCAAATTCCTTTTGAATGACAAGTAGTATTTTTGGTATGACAGTGTCCAAATCCTGGCAGTGCTGTGTCCATACATTTGAGATATTACCATTGCAGCTTCCTCATATGCAGTTTAACAGATTGGAAGCACCAGATAAGAGAAAGATGACCCTAAGGCTTGAAGGACTGTCCTTGCAGTCATGGTTGTTGGTGGAAGATGGTGGAAGATAGTTGTTGGAAGGGGAAGTTTTGTTTGTTTGTCTGGTGTAAAAATCCTCACACCTGAACACAGTATGTCTCACACAGTACAGAAAGCACTCTTATTGACTCGTACTGGGCCTAGACTTTATTTCGTTCACAGAATACCCTAGGCATCTTAGCACTGCTATGACATAATCCAAATGCTGTAGAAGGTCTTCCCTTTTCTTGAGCTAGAATCAGGCAGTTTCCCCAAGTAAGGATAGATTTGAATTCCTTTTAGCCTGGAGTTTGCCAATACTGGGGTGAAAGAACCTGAGTAAAATGCAATGGGTGCATAATAATGAAATGAGGCAATCGAGAGAACAGATAGCTCACAGCACTTAGTCTTTAGATACTTCCTGCTTATTTAGTCTTATAGGCTTTAGTTACCATAGCCCGATTTCCAGTGAGCAGGAATAAAAAAGCTGTTAATAGCGTCAACATTTGGACAGGAATGTCAGATAACCAGTAGAGATAGATGTCAGATAAGTGTTGAGGATAGATAAATCCAAAATTGGCCTCTAGGAACAGCTGAGAATAAAATCCTAGGCCAGGCTGCTTTGGGAACCTAGTGAGCAGCTATGTGGAGAACAGCTTGAGAGGCAACAGTGTGAGCCTCTTGTCTTTGTGTAGGGAATTTGAATGGAGGAATGAGGAAAGGAGGCATGGTAGGGAAGGATAAATGGTGTGGACCTAAAACCATGGAACCCAATATCCAGAACCTAGGTAATTTTGGTTCAATTTTCTTTTTTGAAGAGACAGCCCCAGCCTGAGACCAGGTGCTGCCAAAAAAGAGCTGACTACTGGCTGCTGAAACTGCTGTCAGGGGGGGCCTGACGACACCACTGACTGCTGCCTCACTGCCCCTCTGGCTTCTGAAACCCTGACCTGGGCCTACCCCTACCCTGGCTCTGCCTACTCTAGACTGGGAATCATAAGCAGGAATCATAAGCAGGAATCCGTCAAGGAGGTTAAACAATTCATACTAAACTGCAGCACTAAGCTTTTGCCCACAGAGTTTACCAAGACCTCCTGCCTCCATTTTCTTTTTAACTCAATCCACCACACTTAGAACAAACAATCCAGACTTTTAAAAAAATCAATCCAAAATCCTGGTTTTAAACAACTAATCTCTCTGCCAGCAGAACATCTGCCTCTGAAGAACAGAACCAGAACCAGCCACCTCAGGACCACTGCACAGCACCCCCGAACCAGATTGCAAACCCCACCTGTTGCACTGTTCAGACACATACCTTAAAAGATGCATGAACGCTTGCAATCTACCTTCTGCCAGAGCATCCATCTTTATTTTCCAATCACCTTTGAGATAATTCTGATAGATTTAACATATTCAACTATTTTAACAACGCTGACTGACATAAAAACCTCCTTTTATACACCAAGTGGAAGAAGTCTAGCCTTCCTTGCCTCTTTATCCTGAGAACAGGATTTCCCAACTGGGAGGTTCTACCTTTACAGACAGAGACACAATCACCTCTGCCTAAGGAGACTTAAAAGATACTTATGGGTAGGAGGCATAAAAATAGTACCTATCCGGTTTAACTTTGGGGCAGGGCAAAATCGATTTATTGAGGGAAGGAGGCAAAAAACATCTTCCACCACATTCAGAACAGGAGGTATAGCTAAAGGCCTATATGCTGGTAAAACAAGAATTCCTAAGCCTCTTCCTTCCATCAGAGAAATCTTCTTGACCTTCCCATTTATCCCTCATGGAATGGAATGGATTCTAATGAAAAAAAAAAAAAAGGAGAGAGAGGGGGAAAAGAATCATCCACATCAGAATCAGAATAAATAGGATACTCCTGCAAGTCTTCAACATAAGACTCAGAAGCCTCCGAACATTGCTCAAAACTCAAAAACTCAAAACCCCACCCTAGGCCTCTATCAGGGGCATAGAACCTCCTCTCATCATAGTAATCAAAAAATCTGCCATTTTAAGCATATGTTTCTTTAAAAAGGCCTGAAGCACTAGGAGAAGCCCCACGTTAAACTTGAACCCAAACTTTCAAAGAAGAGCCAGGAACAGAGAGAGAATGGAAGGGGCAGGAAGGGAGGCCAAAGGAAGAAACAGCCACCTGAGAAGCCCCTCAGCCTGGCCTACTTCCTGTTGAGGAACATCCCTGCGAGGATACATCTCCTCCCTGAGACTCCAAACACCTGGCAAAAAAGCCTCGGCTCCAAAAAGCCTTCCTAGGAATCCGGCCTCTTCGGGACTGTGGTTCTTCAGGACTGTTGCTTCTTGCTTTTTCCTCTTAGCTTTTTTTGGCTTGGCGAGCCTCCGGAGGCTCGTTATACCTCAAGCGCTAACATAAACCACTAACTTACCAGTGGTTTCTTCTTACTAACCTAAGTTTGTTAAATCACAGCACAAGACAGATACAACAAAACGTAAGCTGCTTGTACGTGCAACAATGAGCAAAGTAAGTACAGTAATCATATGAGGTATCACGGTAATATGGTCACAACAATTTTTCACTCATGTTAAATATACGGTTAAAAAAACAAAATTTTCCCCAAACAAAAAATAACCCAACTTCAGGTGTCTCGAAATAAACTCCAACTTTCAACTTAGGCATTGAACACTTTCATGAAACTCTGACTTCAGAAACTTTCAGAGCGCAAAAAAGACTCAGGGCATCGGCTACTGGATATGGCCATTAGGCAAAAGACTGAGGCCCCTGACATACTCATGCGCAACAATACTCCCTGACCATCGGTCTTTGCTATTGCGGCGATTGGGGCACACTGGACTACCCAATAGTTAGGACTGCAGCAATGTGGAATGAAGAACATCTATGCAAAAGGACGTCCAAGAAGATTGTGTTCTAGGAATGAATTGGGAAACTCATGACAGATTTTTTTTTTTTTTTTATGCATTTCTTAACCAGGTAAGCCCACTGCACACAATTATTCATTTTCAGATGTGAACAGGGAGTACAATCTGGTCAAGTGACTTATTCAGTCACACAATAGACAAACTGAGGTGGAAGGAATCAAACTCTCTACACTTGCCACAGGAAGCAGCTCATTAACAGCTCAGAACGTAATCCTCTGCATTAACTGCTGAAAGATTAAGTCACTGATGCTAGATACTGCATGGTTTCTAAGCAAATGCAGGACTCCCAGCATTTCCAAGTGTAGTTCCATGCACCCATGTCGTAATCAAAGCATTTAAGGGTCCTAGAGGAGTGGAACACATCTTTTATATAGCATTCTATTTCATCACCCACCAGAAAGTGTGTGTGTGGGGGGGAACACCTTGAAAGTGCCCTCACTGCAAATATTTGTAAAATGTTTCAGTTGTTGTTTTCCATGAAAATAACACATAGATACTTCCACTATGGCAGAAAATTTATACACAACATAGTGTGGGGGTGGGGTAACATTTAATTTGCATATAGCAACCCCACCTCTTTTTCCTCATGAGGATGATGATGCCTATCCACTGCAACCCGTGCCAGTGACAAAAAATATGCCCTCTGTATACAGTATGTAAAGAGAGGCACAACCAGACATATCTATAAACAAGACCTGTGGTGCAAAATGAGGGCACACTTCAGTGTCTGGATGCCTTCATGCCTTCAGTGGAAAAATGCAGTATTGCACCAGCATGCCCTGAAAAATCTCCCTTTCTGATGTGTTGCATACTCATATCCATAATCATTATCTCATATGCAGTATTATGACAATTCAGCTTATTCTATTTGGCTATTCATTCTCTTAGACTACATTTTAATGATTTGTTTTGGTGTCTTGAGCTGATCTAAAGTGCACAGCACTTTTCTTGTATTGATCTCTTATAAGCCTCTGGACAAACTGCATTTTATTCTTATGACACTTTTTATATTGGTATTACACTTCATTTTTTGCATTATTTTGGTAGTTTATTTTATATTTCTATTTCTGTTATAAATATTTACATCAGACAGTCTAACAGATATTCAATCTACAATTCCTTCAAAGCCTATTTCATGTTCCTTCCTAGGAATGTAGCAAAAAGTTTAAAAGCTAGTTTAGAAGAACTATAGTTTGTACATTGAAGTACTGTAGCCTCTACCTCCCTGGACAGGACACATTTCTGTAGTAGTTGCGCTAAATAATTCACTCTGTAGCAATAATAACAACAACAACACCCAGATCTGCTCTGAGTTACAGCACAATGGCAAGAAAATTACAGAACCAACTGATATTGCCAACATTCTGGCAGATAGATTCAGTGCTAACGTTACCCCCCTTCACCCCCTAAAAGGCCCATATATATATATATACAAGAAGAATCCAGAGTCCCTGTAATCACAACTACGCAGGTAAAAGCTAAACTCTCTAAAGCCAAAAACACAGCATCCATGGGACCGGACAACATCCCAGGCTGCATTTAGGTTCATAGGTTCATACTAGGCTATCTGCTCTGGGGCAATTATAAGCCTAGCCCGATTTTGTTTGGCTTACGCCACTCCTTGATTTGAATATACTGTGCCCTTTTTATGGTTTAGTTTACTGTGCCTCTGTCTAATAGTGACACGGAAGTAATCCCCGGAACAAACCTACGATCCCCCATCCACTCATCAAGATGCTTCTTGAAGAGATTCAATGAGGTGCTCTGCCTAACATGAATTGGAATTCTATTCCAGAGCAAAGGGAGCCTCTAGATTATGAATCTGTCCCTCCAGCAAGTCCTATTTATTTCTGTGCTGAGGTTAAAGTCCCTCGGGCATGTGGCTCTAAGGGATTTAGATTTACTGAGGTGGAGCATGTCCATTAATTCCGGATTGGACATAGTTTTATATGTCAGGCATAGATCACCTCGAAGTAGGCGGTATGCAACTGAGTAGAGCTGGAGTTTTTTTAACCGAGCAGCATATGGCATCTGTTTGAGTCCCTTGATCCTCTTGGTGAGGTACTTTTGGGGTCTTTCTAATTGCTGCAGGTGTCAGGTAAGGTACATCCCAAAAGGGGCATTGTATTCTATGTTGGGCCTGATGAGGGATGAATAAAGGGGCACGATTACCTCTCTTGATCTAGATGTGAATCCTTTCATGATGAGGTGGGCCATGTAGAAGGTCTTTCTAACCACTTTGGCAATGTGGTTGTCAAAGGAGAGATTGCTATCAACTTGGGTCCCCAGATCCCTAATTACTTTCTCTGTACTTAATGGTTTACCGCCTATGTGGTAGTTTGTGGGCACATTGTTTTTGCCAAAGGATATGACTATACACTTTTTGGCATTTAGCTTTAGACCATGGCTCTAGCACCAGTTATCCATCTCTGTGAGACCTTTTTGAAGGATGTTTGTGTCAGCTGGAGAGTCGATTATGGCGCCCAGTTTGCAGTCATCTGCGAACTTGGTGAGCCATAGTCCTCCCATGTTGGCCTGTACCTCGGAAAAGTATATACCGAAAAACAGCGGTCCCAAGACAGAACCTTGTGGGACACCACTTGTGACTGGTTTCGAGTCTGACATGGCTCCAGCAACTCTCACTCTGTGGGTTCTGTCTTTGAGCCAGTTTGTGACCCATCTTGTGACATAGGGGTTTATATTTAAGCAGGATAGCTTATCTATGATGCCCGCGTGGGGTATTGTGTCAAATGCCTTTGCTAGGTCTAGATAGGGTGTGCGGACTATCTTCCCTTCATCTATGGCTTTGGTGACTGTTTCAAAGAAGTCAACCAGGTTCAAAAGGTAGGATCTGCCCTTGATGAAGCCGAATTGGGTAGGATCTAGTGTCTGTAGGTCCCCGATGTCTTTGTTTATGAGCTCCATAATGATCCTCTCCATAGCCTTCCAGACTAAGCTAGTCAGGCTTATGGGGCGATAGTTTCCAGGGTCCGTGGAGGCTCCACCTTTGTGGAGTGGGACCACTGTTGCTGTACGCCATTCTGTGGGCACATATCCTGTAGTGAGGCTGAGATTGTACAGCTGTTTTATTTGAGGGATTAGTTCTTCTTGAAGTTCATGTAGGACGCAACCCGGGACGCCATCTGGTCCCATGGAAGCAGTGTTTTTTGCTTTGGAGAGGGCAGCCTTCACCTGAGCATCAGAGATGTTTGGGAGGCAGCCACCTGCCGGGATAGACACGTGCTCTTTTGGGGGGGAGGGGGGGGAGTTTGCATTGAACCTGTCTACCAGGATATTGGCGATGTCTGTGGGTTCAGTGTATTTTTTGTCGTTTAGAATCAACTCAGAACAAGTCTGGGAGTTGCATCCCAGGTTCCTAACATAACTGAAAAAAGCCTTATGATTGTCTTTAGTGTCCTGTGCAATTTTTCTCTCAAAGCTGGCCTTGGAGGATTTTATGAGGGATCTCAATTTTTTGCTAGTACTGATCAGAGATGCCTTCCCTATTAGGGATTTTGCTCTATCATGTAGTATCTTCCTCCTTCTGTTGTACAGTCTATTTATGGCTGGGGTCCACCAGACTGGACTCCTGCCTTTGGATGACTGGGTCTTGGTTTTGTTTGGGATAGCTTGATCCATGCATTCCTGGAGATGTCCGTAGAATGCGTTTATATAGGATTCTGCAGTTTGGGCCGTAGTTTCCACTGGCCCTGGGGTCTTGAAAGATTTCACTTCGGTTTTGAGAAGTGAGAAGTTCACTTTTGAGAAGTTTTTCACTGTGGTTTTCTGGGATAGGGGTGGGGTCGGGATGTGGATATCCAGTGAAATTAATTTATGGTCTGTTCTTACCAATGAAGGATATACTTCTGGTTTGGAGCATAGAGTCCCCATGTTGGTAATGATCAGGTCTAGTATGTTATCCCCTCTTGTGGGAGTGGTGACTAGTTGTTCCATAGCATTTGAGTTTATAATTTCCAGGAACCTTTGGGCTAAGGTGTTGGGGCTAGAGTAGTGCTCCCAGTCTATGTTTGGGTAGTTGAAGTCACCCAATATAATGGTGTTCGGAGAGATCTTCATGTTCTCCAATGTTTTCAGGAAAGCCGAGTGGGATTCCTGACTTTGAGAGGGTGGTCTGTAGGATGCTATAAACTGAAAAGCAGTTTTGCCCACTGTTAGTTGCACATGGATGGTCTCCGATACTTCATGCAATGCACTAACCTGGAGGTGTGGATATTCTTGATAAATATGGAAACTCCCCCTCCTTTTGTGGTTCGGTCTGGGTTTTGGGGCCGAGAAGCATGATATGAGGTATAACCTGGTAGTGCTGGGGTGCTCTCTGGAGCCTTGAACCAGGTTTCTGTCACTGCACAGATATCGATGTTCTCCATACTGAGGAGAGCTTCGAGTGCATGCATCTTGAGGTTAAGACTTCTGGCGTTTGGCAGCATTACCCTTAGTTTCTTGTACCTTGTGCTGTCTATGGAGGTGGGTTTGACTTTTGAGCCTTGCCTAAAAAAGGCACTATGGGGGTGGCCAGAGCCTTTGCCAGTATCCAAAAGCCCAGTGGTGACAGGTGCAAGCCGTCCCTAGTGAAGCAACGTGGCTTGTCAAGCATATCATCCCAGGCTGATAGACACTGGATCCCCTTTGAATGACACCAAAATTTTAGCCAGTTGTTAAAATTGATCATTTTGTCTTTGTACTGTGGCATCATTCTAGGTGAGGGTAAGATGCTGCTCAAGGTCAAGGTCATACCGGCCTGGGCTACATGATCAGAGAGCTCCTCTATGTCTCTTTTCATGTAGTCCAGGGAGGTACGTCTCAGGTCATTCACACCAGCATGTACAATGACTGAGTCATATTTGTATTTGCTTTGGAGTGACCTGAGTGCTTGTGTTATGTGGCGGATCCTAGCACCCGACAGGCAGCTCACTGTGACCTTCTCCCTGTTCAGCCTGGTGAGTGGGACGTCAGTGTATCTGACAGTAGAGTCACCTATTACAAGAGTATCGGGTGCGTTATTCAGCCTTAAGGGCTGTGGCTGCTTGGCACACTGACTTTGTGGGCTATGTGTTGTGCGTGTTTTGTTTTGGGGTGGTGTTTGCTTGGATGCCTGCTTTCGAGGTCTCTGTTGCTTAGGTAGATTTTTATTAAGAGCCTCTGAGTATGTTTTAGGGTATTTATGTGTTTGGTTCGCTGATGTGGTGGGACTATGTGATACTGGAATTGTGTTGTGTGAGGTTACCTTCTCCTCCTGACTGGTTATACCAGTTTTGAGATGAGAGAGCTCAGCCTCCAGTTTGGCTATATGGTTGCATCTCTCACATATATTTGAACCTGTTTGGAGGAGGAGAGGGTTGTCCGTGTACATGAGACAGTTGTAACATTGCCTCAAAATTCCCAGATTCACCAGCTGGGCTGGAGAGGAAACCATTGACTGACCTTTGGACATGCTAGAGTAATTTAGGGAACTGAATTAAGATGGTCCAGTAGGGGACAAGGTAATCGTAGAGAGTATAAGAGTAAGTAGTGCTTATGGTTTAATAGTGCTAACTTGTAAGATTACTTATTTGGACCAGTGAAGGGCCTTAGGATGAGAATATGGTGTTTAATTTGAGAGATAGAGCAGTTCTAAGGGAAAAAAGTGAAGAGCAGACTTTGTGGAGCCAGGAATAGTTTAAATCCAATTAGGCAGCGCTGCCCGTTATTGCGCTATGCACAAAAATGCGCAAAACCGTGCAAGAGAGGGTTTTAAGAGAGGAAGGTCAAGGAGTTTGGAATTGACCCAAAATGGCCAATAAAACTACAGTTTCAAGGCAGTAACCACTCCCACAGGGGCAGGCAGGCTGCTCAATGTTTATCACTGCCACTGATGAACAGAGGGACTTCCCTTTAGCCCAAGCAAAAAATGGCCTCCGAGAAACTTACAAACAGTTCAGAACAGCAAGCCTGTAACTGAACTTTTTTAAATCTCAGAAAAGTGGGAAAAAAGTAAGATTTTTTTGTTTTTTGTTTTTTTTTTTAAAGATAGCAGAGGTTCACAAGTATCAACAAGTTATAACAGTGCAGTAAATGACCCCACACTTGAGTGCTAGGCCAGAGACAGATAAAATGCAAGTTTTAAGAAAAAAACGATTTTAAAAATAAGTGCAAACAGGAAATTCAGTAAACAGCTCTAGGTTGTGTTCTAAATACACTACCAATGCAGAAATCAAGTTTAACAAGCCAGAAAATGCTCAAAGTAGGCGGCTATGCAGAAAAACTTAGCAAAATAATCTGAAGAAAATACCTAAAATCTCAAAAGTGGCTCCTTTCTTCTCTCAGCGTTTTCTCCTCTTGGTGGGTGCTTCACCAACAGCCAACAAGTCTGAAAAGATGCCAAAACCATGAGGCAATCAGGTTTTAAGAGAGGAAGCTCAAGGAGTTTGGAATTGACCCAAAATGGCCAATAAAACTACAGTTTCAAGGCAGTAACCACTCCCACAGGGGCAGGCAGGCTGCTCAATGTTTATCACTGCCACTGATGAACAGAGAGACTTCCCTTTAGCCCAAGCAAAAAATGGCCTCCAAGAAACTTACAAACAGTTCAGAACAGCAAGCCTGTAACTGAACTTTTTTAAATCTCAGAAAAGTGGGAAAAAAGTAAGATTTTTTGTTTTTGTTTTTTTTTAAAGATAGCAGAGGTTCACAAGTATCAACAAGTTATAACAGTGCAGTAAATGACCCCACACTTGAGTGCTAGGCCAGAGACAGATAAAATGCAAGTTTTAAGAAAAAAACGATTTTAAAAATAAGTGCAAACAGGAAATTCAGTAAACAGCTCTAGGTTGTGTTCTAAATACAGTTACCAATGCAGAAATCAAGTTTAACAAGCCAGAAAATGCTCAAAGTAAGCGGCTATGCAGAAAAACTTAGCAAAATAATCTGAAGAAAATACTTAATATCTCAAAAGTGGCTCCTTTCTTCTCTCAGCGTTTTCTCTTCTTGGTGGGTGCTTCAGCAACAGCCAACAAGTCTGAAAAGATGCCAAAACCCTATCCATGTGCAACTAACAGTGGATAAAACTGCCTTCCAGTTTATAGCCTGCTACAGACCACCCTCCCAAACCCAGGAACCCCACTCGGCCTTCCTGAGAACACTGGAAAATATGAAGGTCTCTCCGAACACCATTATATTGGCCGACTTCAACTACCCAAACATAGACTGGGAGCATTACTCTAGCTCCAACACCCTTGCCCAAAGGTTCCTAGAATTCATAAACTCAAATGCTATGGAACAACTTGTTACCACTCCCACAAGAGGGGAAAACATACTGGACCTGATCATCACCAACATGGGGACTCTATGCTCCAGACCAGAAGTGTATCCCTCACTGGTAAGATCAGACCATAAACTGATCTCACTGGATATTCACATCCCGACCCCACCCCTGCCCAGAAAACCACAGTGAAAACTTCCCTAAAGCAAATTTCACACTCCTCAAAACCGAGGTGGAATCCTTCAAAGTCCCAGGGCCTGTGGAAAATACGGCCCAGACCGCAGAATCCTTTATAAATGCATTCCATGAACACCTTCAGGAATGCATGGATCATGCAATCCCAAATAAACCAAGACCCAATCCTCCAAAGGCAGACGACCTGTCTGGTGGACCCCAGCCATAAACAAACAATACAATAGAAGGAAGAAGCTACTACATGATAGAGCAAAATCCCAAAAAGGGAAGGCATCTCTGATCAGTATTAGCAAAAAACTAAGGGCACTCATAAAATCGTCAAAGGCCAGCTTCGAGAGAAAAATTGCACAGGACACTAAGGATAATCACAAGGCTTTCTTTAGTTATGTTAGGAACCTGGGTGGGAATGCCCAGATATGCTCAGAATTAGTCCAAAATGACAAAAATACACTGATCCCACAGACATTGCCAACATCCTAGCTGACAGGTTCAGCGCAAACTCCCCCACCAAAAGGGCAAATATCTATCCCAGCAGAGTGCTGCCCCTGACATCTCAGATGCTCAGGTGGGAGCCGCTCCAAAGCAAAAAACACAGCATCAATGGGACCAGACGGTGTCCCAGACTGCGTCCTACATGAACTCCAAGAAGAGCTAAACCCAAACATAAAACTACTGTTCAATCTCAGCCTTACTACAGGATATGTACCCAAAGAGTGGCGTACAGCAACAGTGGTCCCTCTCCACAAAGGTGGTGCCTCAACGGACCCTGGAAACTATCGCCCATAAGCCTGACTAGCTTGGTCTGCAAAGCTATGGAAAGGATCATCATGGACCTCATAAATAAAGATATTGGGGACCTACAGACACTGGATCCTACCCAGTTTGGCTTTGTTAAGGGCAGATCCTGCCTCTTAAACCTGGTTGACTTCTTTGAAACAGTCACCAAGGCCATTGATTTAAGGGAAGGTGGTCCACACAGCCTATCTGGACCTCGCAAAAGCCTTCGATACAATACCCCACTCGGGCATTATAGATAAGCTCACCAGCTTAAATATAAACCCCTATGTCACTAGATGGGTTGCAAACTGGCTCAAGGACAGAACCCACATGGTTAGAATTGCTGGAGCCATGTCAGACTCCAAACCAGTTACAAGTGGCGTCCCACAAGGCTCAGTCCTGGGACCTCTCTTGTTTGGTATATATTTCGGAGGTACAGGCCAACACGGAAGGACTGTGGCTGACCAAGTTCGCAGATGACTGCAAGAAGCCATAATCGACTCTCCAGCCGACACAAGCATCCTCCAAAAGGGCCTCATAGAAACAGACAACTGGTGCCAGAGCCATGGCCTCAAGCTAAATGCCAAAAGTGTATAGTCATCCCCTTTGGCAAAAACAAAGTCACAAATTACCACATAGGTGGTAATCCATTAAGTACAGAAGAAGTCATTAGGGACCTGGGGACCCAAGTTGATAGCAATCTCTCATTTGACAACCATGTGGCCAAAGTGGTTAGAAAAACATTTTATATATCCCACCTAATCATGAAGGATTCACATCTAGATTAGGGAGGTCATCGTGCCTCTTTCTCATCCCTCATCAGGCCCATAATCGAGTACAATGCCCCTTTTGGGATGTACTTACCAAACACCTGCAGCAACTGGAAAGACCCCAAAGTACCTCACCAAGAGGATCAAAGGGCTCAAACAGATGCCATATGCTGCCCGGTTAAAGAAACTCCAGCTCTACTCAGTGGCATACTGCCTGCTCAGAGGTGACCTGTGCCTGACGTAAGGCCATGTCCAACCGAATTAAAGGGACATGCTGCACCTCAAAAATCCAAATCCCATCGAGCTACACACTTTCGAGAGACTTGAACCTCAGCACTGAAATAAATAGGACATGCTGGAGGGACAGATTCATAACCCAGAGGCTCCCTTCACTATGGAATAAAATCCCAGTCCAGGTTAGGCAGAGTCCCTCATTGACTCTCTTCAAGAGGAATCTTGATGAGTGGATGGGAGATCATAGGTTTACCCCGGGTATCACTTCTGTGTCACTGTTAGACAGAGGCACAGTATACTAACCTCGAAAAAGGGCATAGCAAAATTAATTTAAAATGGGTGGCGAAAGCCAAACATACTCTGGCTAGGCTTATAAATGCCCTAGGGCAGATAGCCTAGTATGAACCTATGAACGTATGAACCTATGAGGCAATCAGGTTTTAAGAGAGGAAGCTCAAGGAGTTTGGAATTGACCCAAAATGGCCAATAAAACTACAGTTTCAAGGCAGTAACCACTCCGACAGGGGCAGGCATGCTGCTCAATGTTTATCACTGCCACTGATGAACAGAGAGACTTCCCTTTAGCCCAAGCAAAAAATGGCCTCCAAGAAACTTACAAACAGTTCAGAACAGCAAGCCTGTAACTGAACTTTTTTAAATCTCAGAAAAGTGGGAAAAAAGTAAGATTTTTTGATTTTTGTTTTAGTAAAAGATAGCAGAGGTTCACAAGTATCAACAAGTTATAACAGTGCAGTAAATGACCCCACACTTGAGTGCTAGGCCAGAGACAGATAAAATGCAAGTTTTAAGAAAAAAACGATTTTAAAAATAAGTGCAAACAGGAAATTCAGTAAACAGCTCTAGGTTGTGTTCTAAATACAGTTACCAATGCAGAAATCAAGTTTAACAAGCCAGAAAATGCTCAAAGTAGGCGGCCATGCAGAAAAACTTAGCAAAATAATCTGAAGAAAATACTTAAAATCTCAAAAGTGGCTCTTTTCTTCTCTCAGCGTTTTCTCCTCTTGGTGGGTGCTTCACCAACAGACAACAAGTCTGAAAAGATGCCAAAACCCCGAGGCAATCAGGTTTTAAGAGAGGAAGCTCAAGGAGTTTGGAATTGACCCAAAATGGCCAATAAAACTACAGTTTCAAGGCAGTAACCACTCCCACAGGGGCAGGCAGGCTGCTCAATGTTTATCACTGCCACTGATGAACAGAGAGACTTCCCTTTAGCCCAAGCAAAAGATGGCCTCCAAGAAACTTACAAACAGTTCAGAACAGCAAGCCTGTAACTGAACTTTTTTAAATCTCAGAAAAGTGGGAAAAAAGTAAGATTTTTTGTTTTTTTTTTAAGATAGCAGAGGTTCACAAGTATCAACAAGTTATAACAGTGCAGTAAATGACCCCACACTTGAGTGCTAGGCCAGAGACAGATAAAATGCAAGTTTTAAGAAAAAAACGATTTTAAAAATAAGTGCAAACAGGAAATTCAGTAAACAGCTCTAGGTTGTGTTCTAAATACAGTTACCAATGCAGAAATCAAGTTTAACAAGCCAGAAAATGCTCAAAGTAGGCGGCTATGCAGAAAAACTTAGCAAAATAATCTGAAGAAAATACTTAAAATCGCAAAAGTGGCTCCTTTCTTCTCTCAGCGTTTTCTCCTCTTGGTGGGTGCTTCACCAACAGCCAACAAGTCTGAAAAGACCGAACTTCAGAACTAACTGGCTCCCCACTTAAGCACCATGTTCAATAATAGCCTTGCATCAGGCTTTGTGCCCACTGAATGGCGCACAGCAACAGTTATCCCACTCCACAAAGGGGGAGCCACCACTGATCCCGGGAACTATTGACCTATTAGCCTGACGAGCCTGGTCTGCAAGGCCATGGAACATATCATCATGGAACTCATATACAAAGACATTGGTAACCTCCAAACTCTGGATCCCACCCAGTTCGAGTTTGTGAAATGCAGATCATGCCTCCTGAACCTGATCGACTTCTTTGAGGCAGTCACCAAAGTCGTAGATGAGGGTAAGGTGGTTCATACAGCTTATCTTTCCCTCACCAAGGCTTTCGACACCATCCCCCATTCTGGAATTATAGCTAAACTAGGTATAAATCCCTACGTCACAGGATGGGTTGCCACCTGGCTCACTGACAGAACCCACACTGTAAAGGTTGCAGACTCCAAATCTGACCTCAAAGCAGTGACATGTGGAGTACCACAGGATTCCGTCCTGGGACCTCTCCTGTTTGATATCTACTTCTCTGAAGTACAGGCTAACACAGAAAGCCTCTGGCTAATGAAGTTCGCAGATGACTGCAAACTAGGAGCCATAGTCAAGTCCCCAAATGATGTGGACATCCTACAGAAGGGCCTCGCTGAGACAGATGCCTGGTGTCAGAGCCATGGCCTCAACCTCAATGCCAAAAAGTGCAGTGTCATCCCCTTTGGTAAAAACTCTGTACCCATGAACTACCACATATGCAGCAATCTACTTAACACCAAATGTGTGATAAGAGACCTTGGGACCCAGGTGGACAGTAGTCTCCCCTTTGATAGCCACATCACCACAGTAGTCAGGAAGTCCTTCTATGTGGCATACCTCATCATAAAAGGGTTCTCATCC
The DNA here is from genome assembly GCF_019279795.1 of Protopterus annectens. Taxonomy (NCBI): domain Eukaryota; kingdom Metazoa; phylum Chordata; order Ceratodontiformes; family Protopteridae; genus Protopterus; species Protopterus annectens. The sequence continues at coordinate 983,803,196 of NC_056732.1, read as the reverse complement.
AGGAAAAAAGAGGTCAGTGTTCCCCTCTACTCGACACTCATTAGACCCATTATACAGTACAACGCCCCTTTTTGAATGTACCTCACAAGACATCTGCAGCAGCTATAAAGGCCACAGAAGTACCTCACAAAGAAGATTACAGGCGTCAAACAAATGCCTTACACTGACCGCCTCAAAAAACTCCAGCTTTACTCCATAGCACATCGCCTACTCCGAGGTGATCTCTACCTAACATATAAAGCTATGTCGAACCCAGAGCTGTTGGACATGCTACACCTAAAGAAATCCCAATCCCTCCAAGCTACATGTTCTAGGGACCTAAACCTTGTCACCACAATAAACAGGACATGCTGGAGATATAGATTCCTATCCCAGAGACTTCCCATACTCTGGAACAGGCTACCCATCTATGTCAAGCAAGGTTCTACATTAGCACTCTTCAAGAAAAATCTTGATGAGTGGATGGGAAATAGGAAATACACCCCGATGATCACTTCTATGTCTCTGCTCGATGGTGGCACAGGAAAATAACTTTCTTGGGTGGCATAAGCCAGGGAACCTTGTTACCTACCTATGAACCTATGAACCTATAATAATAAAAATAAATAATAATAGTAGTAATAATAATAATAATAATAATAATAATTAATAATGCAGCTGAGCAGCTAAGGAAGGTGTTCTGCCAATGTGCTCATAGCTATAATCTTTCATCCAGAATTCCCAAAAATAAAGCTTAAAAGTTGCATGTCTCTTTTATTTGGGATTCTCCAAAATAAGTACAGCATAAAACTTGTATGCCATGGCACACTTGGCTTATACCTATCTACATCCTTGTCAGCCTGCTTCTGCTTTAATATAATCCCAGCATCCTTCCTCACTCAGTCTTTTTTAACTTTAGCAAGTACTCTATATATTTTCTGTTCTACTTAAACATTTGTCTTTTTTTTGAGATCATAGATTTTCTGTATACTATAGATTACTTATATGAAAGAGCTTATATGATAGCCAGCTGGCTCTCAGGATGCAGGAAGTTAGGCTAGGGGAATCCACCTCCATGAATAGGCTGGTTACTAGCAGAATCCCTCAGGGCTCCATGCTGGATCCATTCTTTTTTAGTATCTACTTCATGGACATCAAGGCCAGTATCAAAGGCCGCTAACTGACCAAGTCTGCAGATGATTGCAAACTGGGAGCAGTTATAGAATCCCTCAAGCCAGTAATATCCATCATGAAGGGTTAACACAGATAAATAACTGGATTCCAGAGACACAGTTTAAAACTCATTGCCAAAAAATGCACCCTTAGGGGAGTGAAACTACCTCATTGATAATAAACCTCTAAGAGTAGACCCAGAAGTCAGGGATTTGGAGACATATATACTTCCATGAAGTAGATACCATAAAGGAGCAGACACAGCATGGAGCCCTGAGAGACTCTGCTAGACACTAACATGGCCTTTGACCATCATCTGTCTAAGGAAATGAGGAAATCATTCTATATTGCTCAGCTTGTGAGCAAAGGTACAGCAACTAGGTCCAAGGAATTAATTAGCCTTCATAAGGCCTATCATTGAATACAATGCCCCCCTTTTGTATGTACCTGAACAGCCACCTGCAACAAACTGAACATCCACAGAGGTTCCTCTCAAAAAGAATACAGGCTGTAACAGCATGTTCTATGTGGATCACTTCAAAGTCCTATCCCTATTGAGGGTTGACCTATGTCTTGCGTACAAGGCATTCCTGGATCAATTTCTGATGGACCTCTTGCAGATCCACAAAACAAATAGCATGAGGGCTACCCAATGCAGTGACTCAAACCTTTGCTAACCTGATTAGTCCCACTAGGCTAGTTGCTTCTTTTCAAGAGAGACCCAAAGTGGTATTTATACTACTGGGAAAAATTTGGCCAGAGCATCTGAGAGCTTCCCTTACTCTTTTGCATATGGGGACACTTTGTGTGGTGACATTTCCAGCTTCTGGTCCAAGTGTGGAGGCAGCTCGGAGAAGCAGGAAGACAGTGAGTATAGAAGGAGAAGAGGATTGTGAGAGTTGAGGTATTGCTTTGGTTGTTGTTATTCAAACAGCAGTGGAGGTTAATGTGGAGATGGAGGTATTAGAAGTTAAGGAGTAATTTTTGGGAAGTGATGGCATGGTGAAGGTATTAGAAAAGGCAGCTGACCCTTTTCAAGGGCAGTCTAAGGACTAGAGAAGGAGGCAGTAGAATCAACGGTAATGGATTCAGAAGATTTGTTTAACAACACAAGAATGTGTTGTAACAACTCTCCAGTCGGGAGGGTTGTGGGATGTTTTATTGATGGACATGGTAAGTATGAGCAAACTGGAGAATGGCAAAGATGGTTTTTGGGGAGAGCTGATGCAGCAGCTCGAAGAGATACAGGTCAATAAAATGTGTATGTAAGATGGTAAAGCAGGCAAGGAAAGTAAGAATGAAGAGAAAAAAGTGAGTTTAAAGAAGAGATTTTTTATGTGCAGATTGAGAAGAAGGAGGACTGGGAGTTAGACAGATATAAGGTATGGGACAAAGTAATTACAACATGTATCAAGCCAAATGAGGTAAGAGCATTTATACATATTAACAGAGATACCTTTTGTAACATTATTTTTGAGACTGGTCAGATAATGTAAAAATTCTTAGAAAAATATGAGATAAAGAAAAACTGTTCACCATGGAACTTGCATATAAGCCCTTTTACAGGGAAACTAATAAAAAATTAACATACAATTCAGGACTGAAGCAGAAAAAGAGACTTTAAAAGTACACAAAGTTATGTAAAGATGGACTGAGTTTATCAAAAGTATATAATAATAGAAGTTTATGGACTGGGATGTGGGATTGCAATCTGATTTTGAAAATGGAAAATGAAAATATTGTGCATATCCCAAGTATTATAAATGTTGAAGGTGACAAAGGTATGACAAAATATTGGGGACAGCCAAAAACATGTTTTTTTTGCATGGAAAAACTGATCATTTAATTAACAACTGTGTTAAAGGAAGATGTTTTGCATGTGGGGAAATAGGACGTGATGCAATGAATTGTGCACTGAAATGTTATAAGTGTAATAAAGTGGGATATTTAGGGGGAGAGTATGAAGAAAAAAGTAAACGAGACAGAACCGGAAATGGTAGGGTCAATAACAAAGCAAGATAAAAAGGCTAATTGATTTATATATTTAACATTTGTTGACAGGGAAAGTCCAACTAGGATAGAGCCTATTTTCAGTGGAAGCCCAGGGAGAAATGCTCCAGGCACAAGTCGTTGGAATGTGGGAGGAAACAGGAGAACCCAGGGAAACCCACACAAAAGCAAGGAGGAAATGCAGACTTGGCGCAGAAGGCACCCCAGCCAGGAATCAAACTGGAAAACCTCTTACTATGAAGTGACAGCATTAACCACTGCACCAGCCAGTTATAGAAAAAGAATTAGAATTGCTGGAAATGCAAAAAGAAGCAATTACTATAGTAGCTAGAGAACAAATGGTACAAAAAGTTAATATGAAAGAAGATTTAAATATGGAAAGAAATGAGAAAGAAGAGTCAGAGCTGAGTGATAGTGACAATGCTAAATGGAATATAGTTAAACAAAAAAGAAATGATACTGGTAAAACAGTATGAGATCTAAAAAGGGAGATTACAGAAGGATTTAAAAAAGAACATGAAAGGATAAATATATATTACATTAAGTTACAATTACCTGCAAAGTTTTAGCTCTCACTGTTAATAGTTTAAAAAATTTAGAAAGAAGAATAGGAATTTTACAGTGGTGTAAAAAGCAATATTGTGATATTATTATTTTAGAAGATATCAGATTCTTATCACAAGCAGAAAGATATTAAACAGAAGTATGGTGGGGGAAATGTTATTTGGAATTTTGGGAAGGAGACCTGTTTGGGAAAGTATGTATATTTTGATAAAGGATCCCTACTCTTTTCAGTAGGTGCCAAAGGATCTTTTATATCCACCTGAGCTACCACCATCTCAAGCAGGGACCTCAGTTTAATGGGCCAAATGGAGAGCTTCAAAAAACCCAGCAGACCATCTCCACTATAAGCAGCTACAAAATACTACTAAAAAAGGAATTCTTCTAGACAAAAAAACTACTACCTTCACCTACAACAAACCCACCAGCATAAACCACAAAAGTTCTGGTCAGGCATTAACAAACTGCTTCATCCAGGGCACTCTAAAACTCCCACCCCATCAGGTATAACCCAGGATAACCCTAAGCACATTGCTGGTGCCTTTAACAACTACTTCACTGAAGCTATTCAAACTCTAGCAAATACACTACCCCCTGTTAGCACTAACCTATCAATAAGTATAAATAGCCCATCTCCTTCATTTCATTTGGAACCAGTACCAACATCCCTCATCTGCTCCCTCCTGCAAAAACTCAAACCATGTACCCCCTCAGCTGACCTTCTACCAGGTGAATACCTATAAATTGCATCTAAAGCCATTGCCTATCCTATATCCATCCTTATTAATAGAACAATTACTGAAGGAAAAATCCCCACCATCTGGAAAGTTTCACACATCATCCCCCTGCACAAGGGTGGTTCCTCTACGGAGATTTCTAATTTCCGACCAATAGCCTTACTGTCTCCAATAGCAAAAATAATGGAAAAATGTATCCACCGACAGCTACTTACCCACCTTCCCTCTAATAAGTTACTTGCTAACTGTCAGCATGGCTTTAGACCTCACCATAGTACAACCACTGCTTTACTATCCTTTTCTGACTGTATTAACAAACATTGTAATACTAACTCTCTTTCATCTGTACTATTTATTGACCTGTCAAAAGCCTTTGACATGGTTAACCATCACCTACTTATAGATATACTAAAATCCCTATCTCTTGACCCACATGCAATACTATGGTTTAAATCATACTTAGATAACAGACATCAAGCTCTTCTCTGGGATAATAATCTATCCATACCCCTCCCTGTCAACATTGGAGTGTCCCAAGGCTCCATATTAGGCCCTCTTCTCTTTTCAATCTTTATTAATGATCTTAACACTAAAATTCCACAAGCCACCTGCATACAATATGCAGATGATTCAACTTTAATATGCTCTGCCAACTCTGTTTCATCACTCCAGACCCTCATCCAAACTGGATTTCATACCATTGAAAATTGGTTCATGAGTCACTGCCTCCTCCTTAACCCCAAAAAGACTAAATTATTGCTCTTTACTCCTAACCAAAGATCTCCTAAATGTCACTTTACATTAACTTCTAACAATGGAACTACCATATCCCCAGACACTACAACCCGACTCTTAGGTATTACAATAAACCACAGCCTTAGCTATGATAATCATATTAATACTACTATAAAATCAGTCAACAGAAAACTAGGATCCCTTTATAAAACCAAACCCTTCCTCACACCACTAGCCAACTACCATTGCCCAAACCCACCTCATCTCTACCCTGTTTTATGCCACTTCCATTTATACTAACCTTTCTAAAAACAACCTTAGCAAACTTGCAACCAGCTATAATAACATTGCCAGATTTTCCACTGGACCCCCTTTTAGAACCCATCACTGTCATAACCATAAAAAGCTAGGATGGTTAGAACTACAGAAGCAACTACTTTGTCAACAACTGACTATTACCCAAAAGATTCTCTACCACCCTAACAAGACTCCTATCCTCACTAGTTTGGTTACCCCATATAATAATCTGGCAACACTGCGCTCTGCTAATAAACTTCCAGTCTCTACTACTAAATCTAAAAACAAGGCTGGGGACTCACTATTCTCCAACACAGTGGGAAAAACCTGGAACCAGCTTCCAAAAGAATTATCATCACTTTCTTCCACACTACTCTTCAAAATACATCTTAAAGAACATCTCAAAACACATTGGCTATGTCCCTGCTCTAACCCTGACTAAAAGTCTATTTCCCTGTCTCCCACTCCCTTACCTCTCTGCTCTGTTGTTTTATTATGCCTATCAATTTGAAACTTGAATTACTGACCACTTCCTAGCATTAAAGAGGCTTCTTCTCTGCACTGTTTCATGACTTACCTCTCTAAAAGAACTCACCTCTATTCTCCAGTATAAAATAATGTAATACAACTTCCTTCTTCTTTTTATATAATGTATTTTAAGATACTATTGCCTATAATGGAGTTTTTCTCTCCATGCCTCTACTGAATATGTACTGTTTGTAAGTAAAAGATTGTATGCCTGTAACCATGCCTTTAATTTAAGACAAAAAGACAAATATTCTTGGTATTTTTTATCATTTTATTATATGCTATCCAAAGTTTTTTTTTCCAGGAAACTCTTAACACAATTTTTGCATTGTCTATTCTATAAGACTGAAATGTAACATCTGTATTGTAAATACTGTATGCTATGATATTTTTTCCTATGTTTGGAGCTTTTCTCCCCGGGCCTCTACTGAAAATGGACATATATCTAGTTAGAGCAGCCCAGTAAACAAATGTAAAATAAAATAAATAAATAAAATTTAAAAAGTGTGATATGAAGGACAGCACACTCAGAAGTGCAGCACCCCCCCCCCCCCCCAGCGCTGCACTGCAGGGTCATCAACCAATTTCCTGGAGTGGGAATAGAATGCACAACCTTTTGGTCTTTATTTGTTTGATTTTGTTTGCTGGGAAATTATGGCTGAGAAAATATCCCATTTTCAGTGGAAACCCATAGAGAAAAGCTCTACAAGTTTTTCAGCACCAAAGGCAAGCATTTGTTAAGTTACTAAAACAACTGATGACATCCATATTCTCCAATAGTGCCTAAGCCATATACAGTCATAGTGTCTGGACCAGGAACTAAAACTCAGTGTTACAAAATGCACAATCACAAGCCTGCAGTGCTGTCATAGAGGGATAGAGCCATGACTGTGGCCCAGGTGACCAGAGTTTGATTAGAGGCTCAGGCAGGGCAGAAGGAGCATGTCTATCCTGTGAGAGGGAAGGGAGGGAGGGAGTGTCTCAAGGATCACATAAGTGTTTGGCAAATTTTCCTGCAGTGGAACACTGAAACCTATCATATGCCTCTTGCAGGTGTGCAGGGTCTCCTGTTGACATTAACCCATTACAAAAGTGAGAGTTGGTACACCACTCATGCCTATTCTATGTCCCAAACTTGGGTTCTCACTAGGTAGACACAGAGGGCTGGGCTTAACAGAGAACAATCTGAACCACCCCTGATGGGTCTGCCAGTTGATCCTTACCCTGTTGATGGAAAACAAGTGGGCTAACTGGCTGGACTGGAGCTGATGCATCCATAGGCAATGGAGTTAAAATATCAAGAAAAAATATGGTAGCATTGAACAGGTTATTTGCTGAAACTCCCAGTTATGTGAAAGCATTTGAATTCTTCCTTCAGTTAACAGATAAATGAAAATCCCTCATAACTGTTAGTGCCATTACAGACTAGGTACATTTGTGGAAAATTAACTCTCTTTCAACTACCACATATCAGTTGTAGCTTGAAAATCTTTTCCCTAACCTACTTAATTACTAAACTAATATCTTCCGGGTCCAAGGAAGTTATAGTCTACCCAGCCTTTATTAGACATATAATTGAATACAGTACCTCCACAGGCATGTATCTAGCCAACCACCGGATTCAACCAGAATGAATGCAATTTTCTCAATAACAAAAAAAAAAACCCTCTTGGGTATAAGTTTTCTAGGGTATACAGAACATATAAATGCTGTGCCACTCTATTATGCCTTTTGCTGACTTCTCCAAGATGATCTCTGCCTGGCCTATAATGTGACAAATGATCCTGAGATGCTTGACCTTCTACATGTTTGTAAAACTGTGAACAAAACAAATATCCACTTTAGAAACCTAAATCTCTACTATAATATAAACAGGACCTACTGACTTCACAGGCATCTTATCAAAATCTCCCCATCTCTGAAGTAACCTCCCACTCCACATTAAACAAAGCAAATTCCTTGCTTTCTTTAAATTTAACATAGATGATTAGATCAATAATCATAAAATCACCTTGAGTTAGTCCCCTCCGTTCCTTATGGACAAGGGTAGCAAGTAAGCTGCAGTGTCTTGGCTCCTGATTAATTAATGGTTTCCTAATTCGAACCTATGAACCTATAGGAAACAACACCATAAAGGTCTTAGTTGGTGCCTTCAGGCGCACTTTCAAGAATAAGTAAAGTGGGTGTCCTCTTCAATCTACAAATGCGGCAGCAATCCATGCACCCTCCTCCATTGATCTAGATTAGTAATGGTCTTTAACATACCCTAATATTCCTGCTGCACAGTGATTCAGAAATGAATGTCAATAGTGCATTAGACGTCAGAGCTGAGGTGCTATGTGTTGTATATAGACTGTAGCAATCACTTGTTACATTTGTAGGCAGTTAACTGACTACAGTTTAAAGAACAGTTTCTTTCCTGCTCCTGTGAAAAAGATTTTTTTTGGTTCTCCTTGAAGTGGAGCTGAAGACCTTTAACTTAAAGTTGGGGGGTGTTTTCCTGTCCTGGAGTTGAAGTAATGGCTAACAATGTTTCACAGTCAGAGAAAAATGTACATCTCAGGAGCAGTCTCTTTACTTGGCAGCTGTGATACCTCACAGCTGTAACTGTTCCTTACTGATAATCTTTCAAACACATCATTATTCTGAGATGAGGATAGTCCAGTCCTATACAAATGCCTCCAGTTATTTCTAAGTGTGAGACCATTCTTAGTCTCAACAATGTAGGACCTCTTTGTTAGTCCCATTTGTCAACTGAATGGTAGGTTTTCACTACCTCTCCAGACTTTAGAATAGATATAGTGTTGTTTTAGCTGATCTGTGAAGGTAAAGATTCTGTTTTTACTGGTCTGTCTACCATGCAAACTGAATGTTTGGCATTTTCTCTGGCTAATGTCGAACAGATAAGGTAAATAACTTTGTTTTGTTTCTTCATTCTTCTTCATATAAACAACTGAGCAGAAGACAGCATCACTGGTTGAAGTGCAATGTTTTGTACTTAAACAAATCTAGATAATAGCCTTGCTTGGAACTGGTGACACATATTTTCATAATACTTTTTGAAATACCTGTGACTTTTGTAACTTTTCTATGAGCCTGTAAATACTTTGGTGAAGATGTTATTTGCTGAATCCCTGATCTGATGAGCAGGTTATTTGCTGAAACTCCCAATTGTGTCAAAGCATTTGAAATTCTGGAATAATTAGCATGCACCATTATCTGAGATGAGAATGTCAGGAATAGTAAGACATGAAAAACATGTTTTTTTTTAATCTGTGTAATGACTGATTATGAAATTATATCTCTTAGTCAGATAACTTCTGACAACTTGGAATAATAATCAATGCAGATGAGATATTGACTGTTCTCAGAATGAATCAAATCAGCAACTACTTTGCTTCATGGTCTGTCTGGCATTTTATGAGATATCATAGTGTCTTTAGTGTTATTGCTGTGAAACTTAGTGTTGATCTAACAGCTTTTTACCATATGATTTATTTGGCAAAACATGTCAGGCTAAGAAATTAAGTTGTTTGCCCTTTTGTAAGACTGGCAATGCCCAAGTATGCTTTATTAATTATGATTTGCACCATTTAGTTCTATATCTTATAAAAAGTGTAGTTCATCTGAATGATTAATGGAATAGTTAGGTTTTCATTAGGTAACTACCCATGTCTTGTTCACTATGATAGGTAGAGGTCCTGATATAAATGATCAAGTCAAGTAAAAAAGTCAGCATATTTTCAAAAATATCAAATAAAACATTAGAATAGTTTTTTTTTTTCTGCATCCTACATCCCTACATCACTGCATACTGATTTTTTTACTGCACAAATCTGCAAAGATTCTTTCTCATCAGTCTGTGAAATAATACCCTTTGTGATTCTGTGAATTGTTTGCTTCATCAACATGTGAACCATGTTTTCTGTGAGTCTATAAACCATTAACTGTACAACTTTCCACAAATCATCTCTTTCACAAAGATGGGAATCATGGTCATTGTCAGACTGTGAAACATCTTGACTGACTGCATTATGAAATCTGATGTTTTATACTTCTGTCTTCATACAGAATATTTACTTTATCATAAGCATGTGTTTACAAGAAGACCCAATTTGAAAGTAAGCTGTACTCTGTTTATACGCACAATACAGTTTTTTTTTTCTGACCAAAAGGTTTCACTTTGTGACTAGTGAAAACCAGTAATGAAGTTTTAAACACTGACAGTGAGCATTTCAAGCCCCATTTTTGAATGCTTTCTCAGCTATGATATGGCATTCTGCTCCAGTATCTAGCTTAAATGAAATCTCCTATTTAATGGCAATATTTCAGTCCAATTACTTTTACAATGAAAATACTGTTCAGTCTCAGTGATAAGTGAATAAACAGCATACACTGTTAATACAAACATCTTGGCTGCAGTTATGAACAAATCATCTGATGGAAAAGATGAACGGCAACATAATCAATATACGTCACTGCATGTCTGTTTTAACCCTAGAAACCAGAACCACAATTAGAAATGGAATATCATCCCCTCAACTCAAACCCAGTGTACCATGTTTAACATAGTCAACTGAGAAATTCTTGGCTGACCTACAGATACTGTCAGATGTTAATTTATTGTCCTTTTCTCTTCATATCAGCAACAATGTATATCTCACTCAGGGGCCTAATGGTTCCCCCGAAGAATAAGCTGACATATTTCTCCTTAGTCTGCTGTAAAGACCATCAAAGACCATTATTGTCATCAGGTATTACTCAGATGTAATACCTCAACAACCATTTACCTGATATGCTCACGTTCCAGTAACTCTGCAATTGTTTATTGTCTACCCAGCTTATTTATCACCTCTGAATAAGCCTTCTCTATCTTAACCACTAAGCTATGGGATGCTCATGCACCTGAAGTCGGTCCAAAGCCTTCACACAGTAAATTTAAAACTAAACTCTAAAACCAACTGCCTACCATTACATTTTGCACCCACTTTCACTAAACTGTAATTGCAGACATCATCCACCTTTGCATTTTCTAGTCAGTTTACACTAATGTATCTACAGCTACTCATTATGAAATATAAAAAGTGCATATAATCTAAACAGGGTTAATATTATGATAGCTGTATAAAGCCAGAGTATATATAATGCAATTCTAGTCTACGTATTTCAATATTTACTAAGCTAATGTATTATATAATTAATAAGTGTCTATATTAAATATACTTTTATTTATTTGTAACCAGTGCTGTGACTAAAATGGTTCCATTGGGATCAGTCTACTACCCAATAAACAAACTTCAATAAATAAATAAACAAATCAATCAATCAATCAATCCGATCTTTGGCTTCCTAAGTTCTCTTGTCTCTGCTTAATACGTATTCTTTCTTTTGGCTAACTTGCTATCTTTGCTGCTCAGTATTCAGTTCTTATACTTCAGTTTTACCCTGTTGTCATTTAACTGTTTTACTTCTTTGCTCTCCACAGCAGAAAGCTGAGTATTATTTGTAAGGCTACTCTGTTTGCTATGTCTTATGTGTACATTTCTTTTGTTTATCCTTCACGATCCAGATCAGATCTGTGAATCTGAAGCCACTGAGCCTGCCACATATAATATTACTGCTAGTCCTAACCCTGGTGGTTCATCCATGATAATGTTCTCTTTTTGCTACCCAACAAGACAGCATAAGCATCTATGGATCTTCAGCTTAACATCTTTCCAAGAGAACTTTCTAAACTATGTTTGCTATCACACTGTGATAGTTGGCATAATCAGATGTAGTTCAACCCTGGCATTGATGTTCTCAATATCTGACATTGCATGTTCTGTGATACACAGACACAGACACACACACACACACACACACACACACACACACATGTTTATCGCTACACATGAGAAATTTAAGGGACTTACATTTGTAGGACATAATGCAATCAACAGAAAATTAGATCTGTTATATACTTAGTTGCCTCTGGAAAGACTTGATTTGTGTGCCGTTTCTGGATCAGGGATGAAATCTGGTTGCCCTCTTTCTTAATTTACTAAAATTAATTTTCAGATACTCAAAATGACAGGCCTGTCAGCAGGGCTGCTGGTGATGTTTTGTTAGCAATTAAATTGCTTCCATATCCATTACACTAAAAAGTACTGCCACTGACATAGCTGCTCTGTAACAGGCTTCTTAGCACAGAACGAGGATGCCTTGATTATGACACAGATGAACAGGGATCAGATAGTGACTCAAGCACTGGAGGAATCATGGGAAAATATGGAAATTAATGGTCAATGCTGGTTTACCCATCCAGGGGGAGGGGGCAGCTACATTTGCTGCTGTATTAAAATCTAATTGAGGGTGGGTGTTGTTGCAAATTTCCTCAGTAGCACTTGGAGAGTGATGAGTACGCACACTGAAAAGGATACACTTTAGCTTGAAGCTTGTCTGCCATCACTGTCAGAGTCAGATTCGTCTCCAACATCAGGCAATGATATAACCTTGACAGGAGGAGTCTTATAAAGAAACACCATTGAAGAAAGCACTAAAGAAAATACCCAGAATAAGTAAGGCCTGTCATCATTTTTTTTAATTGTGATGAATGAATGAATGAATGAATGAATGAATGAATGAATGGATGTAATTGCCTATATAGTCATAAGACTGAATAAAAGGGAACACTTGTAGTGGTTGCCTCCAAATCTAAAGCCCTGATGTTCTTATGAAAAAATGTGATACTGCATTTAATCTGCACTACACTGCACATATACCTGGTATGCAGATACTTTTTTCTCATAAAGACATATGCACACCTGGAGCATCTCTAGCAGAGATTCATGGTGGGTGGTCAAGCTCATCTCCTATATCCAAGACTCCACAGTGACATCTTGATGGCCGTGAACTCTAATGCAGAGTGGCCAGGAACTCTTCCATCTCTGAAAAAGGTGGTACAATCAACAGACCATCTCCTGTTGCCCTCAGCTCCTGTGCCATAAGGGTAGTACAAGTTTTTGCACCACTAACCAAATCACTAGCCCAGCATCAGACCTGCTCATAATTTCTGCCCTGGCCACTGACAGAGTTGGTATCATTGACAACATCCCACCAGGCATAATTGAAAAAGGGACAGTCAGATTTCTCATGGCTGATTATCTGCAGATTATGGGGACAGATGAACTGTAGCAAAATCTCATTCTCTACATGGAGCAACTTGCATTTTCTTTGTTTTCCTTTTTTTGCCATCCTGCTGTAGAAGGAACAGGAAAATGTATATGAGGATACATACATCAGTGGGTATCATACACCCACCCTGATGTCGTCTATGGGTGCCATGTGTGCTGCAGGTAGATGTCAGTAGCATATCTCTGTGGATCGTACAGCACACATACTGTAGACCCATGGAGAGTGTTTGCTTAATTTTTGTAAACTATTTTTCAGAATAACCTGTGTCAGACAGGAATGGAGAGGCTTTCTAGGTGCAGGCATGCAAATTATTTCTGTTCATTTGGTAATTATAATTACTTTCATTTTCTTGGATGTATCTTTTATGTGTCTGCAACATGTAGGACTGTGGCAATATATGGGTAATAACAAAACCATAGTTACATTACCTGACTTCCCCGATCTGACACCTTTCTCTACTTTAAGTTGAGGACAAAAAAAGTTCTTCTGCCCTGAAACTATAGCAAACTGCTTGCTACAGTTAGGATATTGCACACGAAGCATTTTAGTGTTTCAGCTATGACTGCAAATACAGTATTGGTACTCATTTCTGAACTGATATATACTGATCATCTCCCCTTAATACCCTTTGCCCAGGTGAAATACCCTTCACCCAACCCTACAACACCTCTGGGAAATACTGCTGAGCAAAAGGAGGGTAGGAGAAATGCATTGAACAGTTTCTGGTATTATGAACATGTAATATAGAATAGTGCAGCAAAATAGTATGTGTGCCTTTCCCAGTGTTATTGCTGCTATGCTTTGTAGGTTTTTACATCTTACTGGGGATAACTATACTATGACAGAGATGCAGTGGTTATAGGCACAGTGTTAGTCATGCCCACAAATTCCACAGCACATCTGCGCAGACACACAAATGCACACACTATACCATAGTCCGAATGGAGAGATGAAAAGTCAGCAAGCAAAGGACAGTAGTAGTGCTGAAACTGAATTCATCCTCATGTCTTGGTGAGTACCTTCACAAGGTGGACCATGTTTTCTACAAAATCTCACCAAGGTGACACTGATATATAAACTGTATTTATATAGCATATATCATGGACAGAAGTAGGTCAAAAATTAAAAGAGATAGCTGGGTGCACAAGACCCAAGAAAAAAAGTGTGCAATCCTGGTAGGCACACTGGTGCCAGGACTGGAAAAAATGACAGTGTAGAATCCTCAAAATACGGAAACATTTTTACAATGGAGCCAGGCCCAGGGGAGGATGACCCCCCCCCATTGTAGAAGTTAACTGATAGGCCAAACAAGAGCCATAAAGACGATAGAGTGGACTATTAAGAATAAGAAAGAAATGATGTATAGTTACTAATATACAAAAAGCCCAGAATTTCCAGACACAAGATATACAAATAATTAAGAGAGAAATTAGATGAAAGAAAAATACTTCTACAAGAAAAACTGTCAGAAGCTTCAAATGAAAATTTGTGCTCATTAATACAACAGATTTGTGAAAAACAGTATATAGATCAAGAACTTTGATATGTTTAGATAAAGAAGCATCTGAGGAAGTGCAAAAATATAAACAAGAAAACCAAGAGTCATTTGAAAAGTATAAAAAAGAAATATGGACATGGGAAAGAAAGAGAGATTTGATATGGTGCAATATTTATGCAAAGGAGAAAACCAAATTAATCAATATAAAGAAGGCAGCCCCAAAGATATTTGAAGAGAAATACAGGCAAAGGCATCCAGATATGGAAACTTTTACAATAACAAAATATCACAAAGATGGGACATAGAAAAGAAGATTAGTAAAGTAGAAGTTAAAAAATAGAATCCCCAACGTAAGGAGAAACAGAAAGATCAGGAGACATCTGAAGAAGAAATATGGACATGGGAAAGTAAAATAAATTTAATATGGTGTAATATTTATGCAAAGGGGAAAGCAAAACTACCCAATATAAAAAGAGCAGCAACAAAGATATTTGAAGAGAAATACGAGCAAAGGAATCTGGACATGGAAAACTTTACAATACAAAAAAATAAAAAGATAAAGAGGAAAAGTAGAAAAGGATATTAGTAATGGAGAAGTTAAAGAAATAGAAATTGAGGTTATGGAATGCATGCAAAGTGAAGGATTCAGTGTAGAAAATTTAATTCAGGAAGCACCACAACAGGATAGTGCAATGGATATCCAAATTAAGGAGAAAACAGTGGAACAGGAAACAACTGGTCAGGTGCCATATGAAGATAATTTGGAGCCTTCCACAGGAAACCAGTATAAATGTTCACTTGAAGTTAGACAACAAGGGAAGGAAATGTCGAATATCTGATCCAGTCATTGTTGAGGAGTGATAAGCCAGTGAGTTCCCATATGACAGAGCAACAGATGGCACAGGATGAAATTAAAGAGAATGTGCCACAGGAAGATACTATAGAACCTTCTATAGAATGCCCGCAGGAAATGGAAATCAAGGGATGTGCCTTCTATTTGGAAGAAAATGAGCTAAGAGAAGAGTTGCTTGATTTAATAGACATAGACAGATATATCAAGATCAATGACAGAAATAGACTGCAGAAAGTTAATAAAACCCAAAAAAGTCAGAAGTCTGATAAAACAAATAAACACAGTAATTAGGACAGTTCATAGAGATCCATGTGATATAACAGAAGTAAACAGGATATATTACTGTGCAGCTAAATTAATAACTGATGAAGTTCTACCAAAAGAGCATAGGGTAGTGAGGGAAAGGAAGGGGAGAAATCAAATACTATCATGGAAATATCGAATAGAGAAAACTATCAAGCAGTTAAGACAAGAAGTGTCACTGTTAAAAGATTATAGAAGAGGGAGCAGATCAACAAAAATACTAAGAAAGATAGATGTGGTAAAAGCAATGTGCACTATACCAGGATCCATCATGTACTATCGCAAATAAACTAAAAATCTCAGCACAGGCGGAAAAACTTAGAAGATACGAAGATAAATATAAAGGAAAAGTACAAAATAAGCAATTTATTAATGACGCAAAAAAGTTTTATAGAGAATTGGAAAACAAAGTAAAAGAAATCGAAAGACCACCAGAAAAAGAATAGATACATTTTAGAGAAGTATCTATGAAGATCCTGTGGAACATAACAAAGATGCTAAATGGATAGAAGAAGTAAAAGAAAGAATAAGAAGTTTAAAGGTACAGGATATGAAATGGGATGAAGTAACAGCTACAGAGATTGAAGCAAAGTTAAGAAAATCCACAAATTGGAAACCCCAGGCCCAGATGCAGTACCTAAACCTAACTTCTGGTTAAAAGCATTAACATCTTTGCATGAAAATTTAGCCATGAGTAAGAACTATTTATATGCGCACCCCAAACAGACACCAACCTGGCTAACAACAGGAAAAACAATGTTCCTACTTAAGAGTGAACCTGCAAACTACCATAATAATTATAGACTAATAACTTGCCTTCCAGCAATGTATAAACTATACATGGGAACTGATGCCAACAGAGTCTATAGCCATTTAGAAGAAAACTCAATTACGGCAATAGAACAAAAGGGCAATAAAAGAAAGGCATATGGAACAAAAGATCATTTGTTGATAAGTAAAGTCATAGTGGAGAACTGTAAAAAGGGGAAGAATTTAAGTATGGCATTGATTGACTACAGAAAAGCATTTGATAGTATCCCACATTCATAGATAAAAGATTGCTTAAAAATGTATAAGATACACCCTACACTGATCAATTACATTACAGTGACCATGAAACAGTGGCAGACCACTTTACAATTAAGCGTTGATAAAGGGTAAATTATTATTCCAGGGATAAAAATTCAAATGGGGATATTCCAGGGTGACTCTTTGTCACCGATGCTATTATGCTTTGCCCTTAACCCATTAAGCTTTTATACCTCTCAACCTGTTAATGCAAAAAATCTGGACAAAGCTTGACAACAGGGGGGTACAAATAGGGACATATTTTAAATATTGCTCTTATAAACTTAGAAAGTTGCTAGAGGCAGGATTTGTTTTAATATACATTTTCTGAAGGATTTCAAGTCTG
The DNA here is from genome assembly GCF_019279795.1 of Protopterus annectens. NCBI lineage: Eukaryota > Metazoa > Chordata > Ceratodontiformes > Protopteridae > Protopterus > Protopterus annectens. The sequence continues at coordinate 983,785,932 of NC_056732.1, read as the reverse complement.
AAACTGAAATGTATGTCATTATTTAGTGACTTCAATCCTAACATCATTCCAGTGATTTGCCAGGAAAAAAAGAGGAACAGGCTAAAAATATGACCCAAAAATCTGGACATTCTGTGAAAATCTGTACAGTTGAGAGGTATGTTATAATTTGGCTCCTAGAAAACAACAAAGTGTAAAGACTTATCTTCTCTTTGTCGATTTAAAACTGTATAGCTCATCAGATGAGGAACTGAAAGCACAACTGCAAGTTGTCAAAACTTTTTCAGATGATATAATAATGTCATTTGCTCTTGATAAATGTGCAAAAGCAACCTTTAAAGCAGGAAAACTGCAGCACCAAGAATGCATAAGTTTGGGACAAGAGCATGATATAAAAGAACTTGAATAGAGAGTGTATAAATATTTGGGAACTGATGAAGGATCAACAATAAAACATGAACAAATGCAAATAAAAGTTAGTAAGGAGTACTTTAGAAGATCCTGAAAACAGCACTGACATCTAGGATCAAAATCCAAGCTATAAACCATTTTGTTCTTCCTATCCTAACTTACAGTTTTGGAGTGATTGACTGGCCACAAAATGTGTTGGATAGATTAGATAGGAAAACAAGAAAGATTATATATTCCCTATTCCGAAGGAGAGATGGGACTCCTTGAAACTGATTACATGTACAGATCTTCAGTTGTGGGACTCCCCACATATCTGCTGACCTCACAAGACCCAAATGTAGTGAAAGTTTTGAAATATGAGGAGAATAAATCTAAGATGACTTCCCTGCTTTATCTAGCAGAAGCATATCGGTGTCAAGCAGGAATGGAAATCAAACCACAAGTGGATAAAAACCAGGTAGCAATTGAGTGTGGCAAAAAACAAAAGAAAGAGTATAAAGTGAAGGACCAGATGAGAAGGCAAGAAATGTGGAAAATGCATAAATATTGTTGCAAGTATAGAAAACGTCTGGAAGAACCTCATGTTGATCAGGAACGTATGCAGGAATGGTTAAGGAGAGACAAATTCAAACCAAGAGATGAAAGCTTAATATTGGCGGCACAATATAGTGGACTACGTACATGTTGGTTTACAAAATCCATTGAACATGTGGGAGAAGCAAACAAATATAGGTTTTGCAAAACAGAACTGGAAACAGTCGCACACCTCATTGCTGGTTGCAACATACTAATGGCAGAAGAACTGTATACTGAAAGGCATAATAATGTGGCAAGACTGTTGCACTGGGGATTGTGCAAACATTATGGTATTGAAGTGGCTGAAAAACACTGGAAATATGAGCCACAAAGCATCACAGTAAATGATGAAGTCTACATCACATGGGAACACCCATTACCAACAATTCAAAAGATAGATGCTAGAAAACCGGATACAGTGGTAGAAGAAAAGAAGACAAAATTAGCATTGATCATGGAAATCACCACACCCAGTGACCACAGTGTCCTGCATACAGAGAGACACAAAGTCATAAAATATCAGGATTTGCAGGCAGAAATGAGAGCAATGTGGAAGGAAGATACCCAAATAGTTCCAATAGTAGTAGGAGCAACGGGTCTTATAAAAAATACTCTACAATCATATTTAGATATGTTACAAACACTTGTAACCCCATATGAACTACAGAAGGAGTCATTACTGGGCACACAGCGGGTTCTACGAAGAGCAGGTTCAGAGCTGAGTGGCCTAGTGGGCTAATGCACTGTGGTATAGCTGGCATGGGCCTGGGTTTGAGACATAGCAAGGGTGATTATTTTGATCTCTGCCTGACATACAAGGCCAAGTCCAACCCAGAATTAATGGACATGCTCCAACTAAAGAAAACCACATCCTCTCAAGCCACATGCTCCAGGGATCTAAACCTCACCACAACAATAAATAGGACATGCTGGAGGGATAGATTCCTGTCCCAGAGACTTCCCATGCTCTGGAACAAGATTTCAATTTACATTAGGCAGAGCTCCTCGCTAACCCTCTTCAAGAGAAACCTTGACGAGTGGATGGGAAACTGAAAGTTTACCCCAGGGATCACTTCAATGGCTCTGCTGGACAGAGGCACAGGGAACTAATCTAAGGAGGTGGTGAAAGCCAACACATTCTGGCTAGGCTTATAAATGCCTTTGGGCAGATTGCCTAGTACCTACCTATGAACCTATGAGCACTTTTGGCTGACATCAAAGAGTGAAACAATAATAATTTCAGGAACTTTAATCATACTTTAACTTACTAGGAATGGGGTCCATTCCTGTCATGGTATTAGAAACCCAAAGATTTGGAGAAATTAAAAAAACAAGATACCATATACATATAGACACACACACACACACACACACACACACACACACACACACACACACACACACACAGACACACAGACACACACACACACACACACACACACACACACACACACACACACACACACACACTATACATACACATATGCACACAGACAACGCAGACACATACACATACATTATGCACACACATATACACACAGACTATAGACGCACACACACACACACACACACACACACACACACACACACACACACACACACACACACACACACACACACACACACACACACACACACACACACACACACACACACACACACACACACACGCTCACACACACATACATGCTCCTGCACACACACACACACGTACACAACATATAACCAGTTATTGGCACTAGACCAATATATAGATTTAGTGCTTCAGTAGAATGTATTCATTTTATGTTATGATATATCTATATGTATATATTTATTTAAGCATATATTTATGTCTCCCATCCCTTCCTCCATTTGTCACTGTCCTTTTTTTTATAATTATTGCTATTTGTTGCTTTAGTTCTCTTTCCAAATTTGATTGCATTTTGTATAGCAGCTGCTAGCCACTGTCTTCAGCCCTCCAGCAAGCCCAGCTATCCATTGTGTGTATCCCACTTACATCCTAGCCTGTTTCCTTATTGAGTGTTGTGGGGGCAGCCAGAAAGCCACCCCTGCTGCCTCTGGTGGTACTCACTGGTTAGAAGCACCATTGCTCCCTCCAATGGCATTGCAGGAGATTAGCAGTAAGCGACAAGCAGGGAGATGGTAAAAATGGTAAGGGAGTTAGTAGACCGGTGGGCTGGAAGCCTGCATAGGCCACCTAGAAAGGTCCTGTTGTGCCTAATAGAGTTGCATCACTGCTTATCCCTGCCATCACCACTACAGGCTCACTTCTGCAGAGTATCATGCAGGCAGTGCTATAAACAACGCCATATCCACTGTACCCCCATCCCAGTTTTCTCCTTTCATGTGTGTCACTGCCTTCCCATTTGTTAGCCAGTCCTCCCCATCCCCATGATGTCCCTTTGTTTGTGTGCCCCTAATTTCATTGTCCTCCATCCCTCATTGTGTCAGAAACTTCCTGTCAGTGTTTCTCTTTGTTGTATGGTGTGCATGTGCCCTTAATTCTGACTCTCACGCTCTTATTATACCTTTGATTCCCTTACATCTTTCCCCCATTTTCCCCTTCTTAAAAATAGACACCTATCACACAGAAAGTATACCCTTCCATTCTCACCTCACTCCCTTTCTTATCGTTCACTTTTCCCTTCTATATGTTACTCTGGTTGCTGCCATTTTTCTTACTGCCCTGTACACCCATTTCCACCCCATTTTTCTGTTCAGAAAGCAGATTTAAACACTGCAGTGGGCCCTTTAATGGGTCTTGCTTGTTTTCCCATATCATCATGAAGCATGCACTGAGGAGCAAACATTCACTGTGTATGTCTTTTTCTTCATCACACTCCAAGCCATAACTATTGGAGCTCCTCTTTTACCACAGGTCCTGTGATTTTCTTATCCCCTCATCAATGTGCCATATTGCTATTTAGCTTTCTTTAGTTGATGCAATTATTATGCATTTGTTTTCTTCAAGACTATATACTGAACTTATAATCTATCTGACCTTCTTTTTACCTAGGTTATGCATCAAAAGGAGACATTAACCTTAAAATATGGCTTTGCTTAAGAAGCTTTTGAAATGAATGCATACCTAAATAATTTATTATCTCTGCACTGTACATGTTCATGTTTAGAGCTTACTGGAACAGCACTAAAACCCTGATATTCTGTTAAGAGATCAGTGGTTCAATTCCATTACATAGATTGCAACAGTAGAGTGAACAAATTGAAGTGGTACTAAATACAGCATGCAATTTGACAACATGCATATAGTAACTGCATTAAAATTAACTGGTTGTGTCTAATGTACCCCTAAGGTATACATCAGCTAAAACGTTCTTGTTTTTTTCTGTAACAGAAAGGTAAGGATAACCTTTTATTATGCTGCCTTACTAATCCAATTATGCTGTTTTATTAAATATCTCTTTCACCATATCATCTACCTGTCCTTATTGCACTACCTTTTTTAACTGACTACACCCAGCTCAGTATGATATATATTTTTTCTGTTGCTACTGAATTATCCTATGTTGTAAACTGTACTGGCTTTCCACTATTACTTGCTGTGCATTATTATATTAATTTATACCTTTCAGTGCTTCTTGGTCTGCTTTTGAGAGGTTCCCCAGCCAATTTTCTTTGGAGTTTTATATTGCTTTGCACTGTTATATTAATGTACACCTTATTACGTTGTTGTTTTTACTTATGTTGTCATGTAACTGAATATATTATGTGTGTGGCAACCATGCCTAAATTTTCAAGCCATTTTTTGATATATTGTATTGTATTGCTTAGTATCTCATGGCACCTATGCCTGTGCTCTCAGTCCATGTTCTGACTTATTGCACTGCATTTGCCAAAATGAGAATTCAATCAAAGTTATCTGTCATTAGCCTACTAGGACTAGGTACCTTAAGATAATCTAATAACTGCCTCATGTTCACTAACAGGGCTTTATTTCTACATAATAGAGAATCTACCTGTGAGGGCATAGAACTTGGCATATAAATGTACCAAAACCTTTCCTTTAAGCTGCACATGAAGCTCCAGTCAAGTAAAGTAATAAACTAATGAAAAAGCTTCCTCCTAAGTAATGCACCTCTTCACTGCTGACACCAGAAAGGCTGCTGTAACAAACATCATCATGCACAGACTACAGCATGCGATGTCTATCATATCCCTTCTCTCTGCACATAATGCCAACTTACTAAAATACACTGAAAACAAAATGTGCAGGTCTGTTCACTAATATGGGCCCACTGAATATTGTTGTTTCGTAATAAATAAATCCAAGAGGTTACCAGTCACAAGTAGGCCTTCCTTTCTACTCAGCACACTAACCTTCAGACTACTGAATGAGAACTATTCTCCTCCTTTAAAAAAATGCACTCATGGTATAGAGCACAAACTGTGACCTAATAGGTCATGATGCCACAGCTGGTAAGACCTAGCTTTACTTTAGCTTGCACAGAAAGGCCTTCTGCAAAATCACCACAGCTTCACTGAACAAATGAACTAAAAACTCTCAATAACCTTTCTATGTTTAGGAAAAAGCTAAAAGCCCAAGTAAATGTGATTGTTTTAGAGGGACAAAATAATACATTCTTCCTGGTTTCATCTTGCCCTGATAGTAATTTTAATTATTCTGTTTCATCAGTGTTCCATCCCGTTGGCTCATTTGTGAATAGTTAGAAATATTAAATTAATGTACATACGTAAGCACATCTATATTTCTCTCTCTCTCTATGTGTATATATATATATATATATATATATATATATATATATATATATATATATATATATATAAATCTATATAAATCTATCTATAACTAGGTGAATGGATAGATACATATTTAGATAGATTAATATTAAAACATTCTAAGTCAATGATAATAGACATATACTAATTTCAATGCCTATTTTGTGCTGTATGAGTATATGAACTTTAAAACAGCAGTTATTACAAGCTGAGTAACTGGCATATACTGTACAGAATAAGGTACCTGATATAAATACCATGCTATGGTTTATTTTTAAACTAACTGCTTTTGCACCTGCACTACTGATCAATAACCTCCGGCCACTTATTATTTATAATACTACTTTGAACTACAGTTAATATCAGATGTTTCTAATATCTGTCTTTACTGAATAACCAGCCAGTGCTTTGGATTAATTATGAATTTGGGCTAGGATCCTTAACGGTTGCCTGGACCAAATGCTTGGTAGCTAACTATACACAAACTGTTGTTATATGCTTTTCATTTTCTTTGCATCTGTCATTATTGTTTTTATGGATATTCTATTATGTTGCTGCAGTATGCAAAAATGTATACTATTGTCAACTGTTGTCATATATTGTGTCTTTGCCATATGGCCCAGATAGTGGCTGAAAATGATCCTCAGACCACTTCACCTACCCGGTTAACGAATGTAAAATAAATAAACAAACAAACAAATGAATAAATAAAAGATGTGCAAATATCTTTTAAAACCAAAAGCAAGCATCTCATTTAGCACAGTTGTCAGCTAGTAACATACTCCTACCAGTCCACAATCCAACTCAAACACTAAGTCCATATATGCACAGGTAGTGACAACTTCCTTCCCAAGTCTCTGACCAGTAAAACTGTAGACCCAGGCCTCAGTCACATCTTCACACTTTACATAGAACATATACAATGGCATTCTGTATGTCCTCCCCTAATAAGAGTCACTTGAGTGGAATGGTTAAAGCCCATAAGGCTATAACAGCATGCTACTACACATGACAATCATAGGATAGTAGGAGATTACTAGGCTAATGGCTCTGGGGCCCTTACAAGCCTAGCCAAGAGTTTAGCCCCAGAAAAGAAACCACAATCAGCACCTGTCACCCCTGTCAATGAGGGACACAGGTGGAACCCCTGGGACAAATTTGTGGTTGTCCATCCACTCATCAAGGTTGCGCTTGAAGAGGGTCAGTGATGTACTTTGCTTGACGTGTATGGGGAGTCTATTCCAGAGATGGGGCAGCCTCTGGGAGAAAACCTGCCTCTCCAACAGGTTTTGTTAATGTCACATATTAGATTTAAGCCTTTTGATCGGGTACTATGAGAGGAGTTAGACTTATGGCTATGGAGTATCTCTAGTAGAGCAGAGACTGAGATTGCCTTGTAGGCCAGACACAGGTAACCTCTGAGCAATCTGTATGATACAGAGTAGAGTGATAGTGATTTGAGCCTGTCCATATAGGACAGGTGTTGTAGGCCATGGATTCTCTGTGTGAAGTATTTCTGTGGCCTTTCCAGTTAGTGTAGGTGTTTGGAGAAGTGCATACCAAATGGGGCATTGTACCCAATTATTGGCCTAATGAGGGAGGAGTGCAGAGAGGTAATAACCTCCTTTTTTCTGGATGCAATCCCTTTACTTATGAGATGAACCAAGTAAAAGACTTTTCTGACCACTGCCACAATGTGATGGTCAAATGTGAGATTGTTTTCAACTTGTGTACCCAGGTCTCTCACCACAGGTTGTGTGCTTAGGGGGTTGCCACTAATGTGGTAATCAGTAGGGGTCGTGTTTTTGCCGAATGGTATGATAATACATTTTTTTTGCATTTAACTTAAGGCCATGACTTTGGCACCAGTCATTTGTTGCTGTGAGACCCTCTTGAAGTATGTTAACATCATTTGGAGAGTCAATGACAGCACCCAACTTACAGTCATCTGCAAACTTGGTCAGCCACAGGCCTTTTGTCTTTGCCTGGACCTCTGAGAAGTAGATGCCAAACAATAGGGGTCCCAGTACAGATCCCCGGGGAACACCACTAGTGACAGGTCTGCTATCGGAGGTAGTGGCACCTATTTTGACCTTGTGGGTCCTATCAGTGAGCCAGTTGGCCACCTTCCTGATGAGATAGGGATTTACACCAAGTTCTGTTAGCTTTTCAATAATGCCCTAATCATAGAGGACTCAGTTGTCAGATGTATAGATATTTCACTATCTACACTGAGCAAAAACAGAGAGGGATGGTTATTTGTTTCTTAGGTGGTAGAATTCATGATATCGCTAGGGCTCATAGATCTCTTCGCCATAAATAGATAAACAACCTGGTGAATGATCATGTGGAAGTGAATGACCTTGGATGATCCACCTTGGAAAATATGAAAAGAAACATGGCTGAGCTCTCACTGTACCTCTTTGAGGTTGGGAAACAATGGGCCTTGAACATTATGATGCCACAGCGTAATCAGAAAATAACTGACTTCAGCAATTGCCTCAGGAAGTGATGTCATTCAAGGAGGATTCATTGTGGCTCAGTTTGGGAAGAGGTGATCCACAGGCCAGCCTGTTTCACCAAGTATGGCCTATATGTCTCCCTTCAAAGCTTCTGCATATTGGATAAGACATTTTTACCTCCATAGCACCTTTTTAGGCAGCATTAATCTTCTAGGCCTTCCTGTATAATAAATCCCAATCAAGCATATATCAGTTTAGCACTGTTCTGTGCTATAGGTCTAAACAAGAAAATGTCTAAACTTCAGGCCTTCCTGATCCTTCAGCACATACACACTTATCAAGTTATAGAAACCTGGTAGCAGTATATTGATAATACGTTCTCTTTATCTAGGTTTTGCATCTAGCACTCATTCAGGCACTCTTTTGAGGGAGGGAAATATCATTTTCATTCAAAATCCCATTACTCTTGGCAAATAAAGCATCAAAATGGCCTGGAAGTCACAGAGATTCTCCTGGCAATAAAAAAGTCTAATTACCATATTGTTGATAATGACAGAACCGCTTCTATGTCATCTAATGCCCTTGAAATCTACCAAAACTGATTAGAGTCCTTAACTATTGAACCCAACATAATCATCCTGGGTGGTTTTAAGTACCCATCAGTTAGCAGACATGCATCTCAAAATGTGGAGCAGTTTTATTTTAACTTTATTAATGCCGGCTCTCTTGACCGGAAAGTGTTCTGTCCTATTAAGAGCTCAAATTTTCTAAACCTTGTTCTTACCAATATAGAGCATATCTCCCCCTCTGTGTTCAAATCAAACCACCATGACAACATATTTTTCATAGGAACCTAGCCCAAGATAACATCTAACCCCACTGTGTTCAGAGATTTCTCTAAGTCCAACCTTCTAGCACTCTCAGATGATCTAATGGAATTTAAAAGCTGCCCTCAAGAACCCTATAACAAAAGAAGCCATTTACACCACAGACTTTACTCTCTTCTTAACTACTGCACTGACCCATCTGTCATCATCTAGTACAAGTATAAATGTAATTTTTAAGAACAAGCCCCTGTGGTAGAATCCCAGTATCAACAAACTGTACAAAAATAAAAAAAACTTCTGGCACTAAGGATAAACTCAAATCCCCTCATTCTATAAGTAACCTTAAAAAGTGCAGCAGAGAACGCAGGAGTAAGATTGAAACCTAGAAAGGCAATTAGGAACTAAATATCACCACTTCCTGCACCTCCTAAAAATATAGATATACAACTTTTTTTAAACTATGGGTTCATATGTGTGTACTAGGTTAATGGCCCTGGGGCCTTTACAAGCCTAGCCATACGATTACCCTGGTATTGTGCCACCCGACTTTAGTTCCCAGTGCATCTGTTGAGTAGAGCCACTGGAGTTATCCCCAGGGTGAATTTTCTATTTCCCATCCACTCATCGAGATTTCTCTTGAAGAGGGTCAGCGAGGTGCTCTGCTTGACATGTATGGGAAGTCTATTCCATAGCATGAGCAGTCTCTGGGTTATGAACCTGTCCCTCCAGTACGTTCTGTTGATTGTGGTAATGAGGTTGAGGTCTCTGGAGCATGTAGTGTGGAGGGATCGGGATTTCTTTAGCTGTAGCATTTCTAACAGAGCTGGGTCAGAAATGGCTTTGTAAGTCAAGCAGAGATCGCCTCTAAGTAGGTGATATGAGACAGACAATAGTTGCACTTTTTTGAGTCTGTAGAACAAGTGTTTAAGGCCTAGGATCCACTTTGTGAGGTACTTTTGCGGCCTCTCCAGTTGTTGCAGGTGTCTAGTGAGGTACATGCCAAATGGGGCATTGTACTCGATGATTGGGCCTAATGAGGGAAGAGTAGAGGGAGACAATGACCTCTTTCTTCCTGGATGTAAAACCCTTAGTAATGACATGTGCCACATAGAAGTACTTTCTGACCACAGTGGCAATGTGGTGATCAAAAGAGAGGTTGCTGTCAGTCTGTGTTCCCAGATCTCTTATAATGCCTTCTGTGTTCAGTGGACTACCATTGATGTGGTAATTCATGGGACAGGTTTTTCCCAAAGGGGATGACAACACATTTTTTTGGCATTGAGCTTAAGGCCATGGTTCTGACACCAGTAGTTGGTCTCAGTGAGGCCATTCTGTAGAATGTCAACATCACTTGGGGAGTTAATAATAGCTCACAACTTGCAATTGTCTGCGAAGTTTGTCAGCCAGAGTCCCCTCATGTTGGCCTGGACTTCATAGAAGTAGATACCAAACAGGAGAGGACCTAGAACTGAACCCTGTGGGACTCTACTCGGGAATAGTCGGCAGTCTGACTTGGAGTCAGCTACTTTCACACTGTGGGTTCTATCTGTGCACCAGTTTGCAACCTACCTAGTGATATAGGGGTTGATGCCAAGCTTAGTGAGTTTTTCCTATGATTCCTGAGTGGGGAATGGTATCAAAGGCCTTGGCCAGATCAAGATAGGCTGTATGAACCAATAATGCTGTGTTAGCTGAGTACCTGTTTTGACTATTGCCCTAGCATCTTTCCTTAAAACTATTTACCTACATGAAATCAAAACAAATTTGCCTCGGCCATCTTACTTGACCTTTCTAAAGCTTTCAGTACTGTCTCACACTAAAAACTACTCCATACTCTTTCCTCCTTTAGCTTTCTCCTCTCCCACTTTAACTTGTTTCTCTAGCTACCTTTCAGACTGCACCCAAGCTGTTAAATGACAATCGGCCTTCTCTGCACATATGCCAGTATCTACAGGTGTGCCACAGGGAGAAATCCTTGGACGTCTGCTGTTTAATTTGTTCATTAACAATCTTGCTTCAGCCGTATCACACTCTACTATCGTCCATTATGCTAATCATTCTTCTCAAATCTGCTCATTAACCTGTCTCTCCTCACTGCAGTCTATTATCCAAGACTCTTTTACATCCATTAAAACTTGTCTTTCATAGTCTCAACTACTCCTAAATCCCAATAAATATCTTTCAAAGATCCTACTCTGACAAAATATCTAACTTTTCCATCCTCTCATCTCAAAATATCCATCTGGAACTAGTCTCTGAAACTACGTTATTAAGCATTTTCATTGTCAATCAGCTCAGATTTGATAGACACATTCAATATGCAGGAAATAAATTATCAAAATCTTCTTTACAGAACTTCCAATGTCCCTTCTCATAAACTGCAGCCACATCTAACCTATTATCAACTCTCCTGTATGTCTTCACAAATATTTCCAGTTTATCAATGCAAAAATTGGAACAATGCTATAATAAAATTGCACTGTTTGCTACCAAGATACCTAATCAGTCATCTCTATCTCAATCACCCTAATTGACTAGAATTTCCTAACAAAGTTACTTTCTCACAATTAAAATTTGTTCATAACAGACTCTGTTTTCGCCATTTAAAAATCCTGCTCTGAAGTCTGTTCTTCAATGGCAGTCTGCCAAAAGACTTCTCCATTTTAGAAATACTAATCTTCTTGAGGTCAAAAATTCACAAGACGTGTTGTGATTCCTTATATGCCATGTGTAGCCAACACACTATACTCAGGAAAACAGGAAAACATAATCTCCCAATCTTTATATAGTTAAATTATTTCATTTTCAAAATAATTCTAGAATCTGTGCTTTCTCCTATTCATCAAGCAAAACTCTGTCACTGCTAATCAGACAACAATAATATATCTCTTTCATGTTTCTTTTCATCATTCGCTATACTTCTTTTCTGCTCAGCAGCTTCTTTTTATAATCTTCTCCATGAAGCTATAACAGGTTGAGGACTTTTATGGAGACAGTGACTCATTTTTACAGTTAAAAGAATTTAAGTGGCAATTGCTTCTTAATGCAGAAGTGTCACCAGGTCTAAATGGGAATATCAGCATTCAATGTGCTTTGAGATGGTTATCTTAACCACTCCCAAGCTTTTCATTCCTGGTTTAAGTGTTACTGTTTAATTAATGGCTATTGCATTTTAACACCTAGTCACAGGTCAGTTTAATGAAAAACAAGTACTGGCTATTTCCATGGTGATTCAAATGCTCTCTCTTTTTATTGAGTTACAGTTCTTGCTACCTTTGTAATTTTCTCTATTTAATGGCATCATTTTCATTTTACCTACATTCCGATGAAGTTCTAGTGACCAATAAAGAACAAAAGAGCTAAATATCAATTTGGTCTCCATTTATTTTTCCATTTGCCTTTGAAGTTTACTTAGATATATCCCCCATTGTTTCTTTGTGAATTGATTATCCAGTCTCTCTTCCCAATCCTTTCTAGCCTCCTTTAATTGATTCTTATAGTTATCATGCAATATTTTGTATGCTCTACTAATTATTTTTTTAACAGCAGCTAGATTCTAGAACTGTCATATGTGTAGTGGAAGGGAAGGCTAAATGAATCAGAACTGCACTATAAATCTAGACTTTAATCTACATAGACAACACATACAAACAGGCATACAACCCATACAGACACCAACATTCTGACGCAGACACCCACAAACTCGTACATGCACACAGAAAAGACACACATCCAGCAACGGCCCACCTAGCAACCATAACTTTCCCATTCATACCTGTCCCTGGTCACATCAGACAGTGGTTATCCACCACACACACACACACACACACACACACACACACACACACACACACACACACACACACACACACACAAACATGGGCAATCTTAGGTAAACTGGCATGCTAGATGAAAAGGCTCCATGGCACCTCATGCTGCTGTCCACCCCCATCCTGGTCCATTCATACCTTCCAGATCACTTTTTTCTTCTTTTTTCTCACATTTTGTCATACCTTTTAGTTTTCACCCCTCTGCTATTCATGCAAAACTGCACTCTAACAACTGTGGAAAAAATAACTGTATTAAGCCAGGTGTCTTGGACACGTAAGATCCACAGAAACCATGAGTGCTCTAGATGCTTTGAAGTGCATTTTAGAGTTTTGGAACACCCTCTTCATTCAGTGATAGTCAAAACAAAAGTCATGATCAAAGAAAGAAAGAAGTTTAGTGTTATTCTTCAACTTTGTTTTATTCTGAATGCCTTCAGCACACCCTAACCCACTAAGACTACACTGCAAAACTGCAGTGGAAATAACTATACTAAGCTGGGAGTCTGGGGACTGCTATGCCACTAGAAGCCATGATGTTTCTAGATGCTCTGAGATGCATGTTTGATTTTTTTTAAGCAACCATTGTATCCAGTGATAGCCAGAACAAAAAACATGATTAAGGAAAGAAATTCAGTCTTACTTTTCAACTTTGTATTTTCCTGCTTCCTTCCAACACACCCTAACTAACCAAGACTACACTGTAATGCTAAAATTAAGATGGGGGTCTGGGGGATGCTAAGCACCCAGAAGCCATGGGGTTATAGATGCTCTGAGGTGCATTTTAGAGCTCTTTTGCAACATTTTGATCCAATATGACTGGAATAAAAATATTGCATACAGAAAATAAAATCAATATTACTTTTTTATTTCAAGGAAGAAATAAGTTGTATCCAGGTTTTAATGCTCAAATCTGACCAAACACCAGTTAACAATACATTGAGAAATAAATGCTTGTGAGGATACATATATCATATCTGAGAAAAGTACTTGCTTCCTACACCCTCAAAATAGGTAGTCACTTTCTGTGTATCCTCTCTGGTGTTAAATTGGGATTAATAAAAGACAGCCACCTTCTGTGACCTATTTTATGTAGGGAGCAGGGGAGAATCCCCCCTGCATCTGCCATGTGGGAGCTGCACCTCCCAGTCCTTCTGCAAATTATATAGAGCAATGTCAGGACCACACAATGGGTGGGGAAGGATAAATTCCCACTAACCACTGTACTGTTAGTTTTCGATATTATGAAATTTTGATATTTTCAGCCTGCAAAAACAGCTATTTTATATTCTGAGTTTTCAGTCAAATGAACGACACATATAGTATATATGGGTGTATGTCATTTTATCTAAAACTCAGTTTATTGAAAATCAACTTATCTAAACACACCTTACATTAAACCAAAAAAATAAACTCATTTCATCTAATCCAGCAAAACACAAAATAATAACAAAAAAATGTTTTTTTTTTACAATGTAAAATGCTTTTTGATCACTGGATTGACTTTTTTAAAAGATTTATAGTTATATTGCAGCTTGCTTTATTATAATGTAGTAATTATGCAAGCTGGGGTGCGTTTCCAGTTTGTATCTAAGAGCTAAGAGCTCTCATAAAATCATCCAAGGCAAATTTTGAGAGAAAAATCACCAAGGACTCAAAAGACAATGATAAGGCCTTCTTTAGCTATGTTATAAACCTAGGAGGAAACTCCCAGATATGCTCAGAATTAGTTCAAAATGATGTGAAGATTACTGAACCTACACACATTGCCAACATACTGGCTGACAGGTTCAGTGCAAACTTCTCCTCCCCCCCAAAAGGAGAGATATCTATACCAGAGGATTGTAGCCCCCCAAACATCTCCAACGCCCAGGTGAGAATTGCTCTTTCCAAGGCAAAAAACACAGCATCCATGGGACCGGATGGTGTCCCCGGCTGTGTGCTCCACGAACTCAATGAGGAATTAAACCCTCAGTTAGGACAGCTGTTTAATCTTAGCCTCACCTCAGGATACGTACCCAAGGAGTGGCGCACGGCGACTGTGGTCCCACTTCACAAGGGCGGTGCCTCCACCGACCCTGGAAATTACCGTCCCATTAGCTTGACAAGCCTTATCTGCAAAGCCATGGAGTGGATCATAATGGAACTCATAAATAAAGACATAGGGAACTTGCAGACTTTGGATCCAACCCAGTTTGGCTTTGTCAAAGGCAGATCATGCCTTTTAAACTTGGTTGACTTTTTCGAGACAGTCACCAAGGCCATTGATGAGGGAAAGGCAGTCCATACAGCCTACCTTGACCTGGCAAAGGCCTTCACACAATACCCCACTCAGGTATCATTGAAAAACTCATCAGCTTGAATGTAAACCCATACATCACAAGATGGGCTGCAAACTGGCTAAGTGACAGAACCCACAGGGTCAGAGTTGCTGGAGCCATGTCAGACTCAAAGCCTGTCACAAGTGGTGTCCCACAGGGCTCAGTCCTGGGTCCACTCTTGTTCGGCATCTACTTTTCTGAAGTACAAGCAACGCAGGAGGGTTATGGGAGCTGACAAAGTTTGCAGATGACTGCAAACTGCGCCATAGTCGAAAACACATCTGACACAGATATCCTTCAGAAGGGCCTCACAGAAACGGATAACTGGTGCCAGAGCCATGGCCTAAAGTTAAATGCCAAGAAATGCATAGTCATACCCTTCGGGAAAAACAAGGTTACCCCTAGCTACCATATAGGTGGCAATCCACTGAGCACAGAAGAAGTCATCAGGGATCTGGGGACCCAGGTTGACAGTAGCCTTCGCTTGACACTCATATTGCTAAAGTAGTTAGGAAAACCTTCTACATTGCCCACCTGATCATGAAGGGATTCACATCTAGATCAAGGGAGGTCATCGTCCCCTGTACTCATCACTCATTAGACCTATGATTGAGTACAATGCCCCATTCGGAATGTATCTGACCCAACACCTGCAGCAGCTGGAAAGGCCCCAAAAGTTCCTCACCAAAAGGATAAAGGGTCTCAAAAATATGTCTTATGCTGCCCGACTGAAAGAACTCCAGCTCTATTCAGTCTCATACCACTTGCTCAGAGGTGACCTGTGCCTGACATATAAGGCCATGTCAAACCCAGATTTGATGAATATGCTTCACCTCAAAAGTCTAGATCCCTCAGAACCACAAGGGCGGGAGACTTAAACCTTGACACGGTTATTAATAGAACATGCTGGAGGGACAGATTCATCACCCAGAGACTCCCTATGCTGTGGAACATAATCCCGGTACATGTGAGGCAGAGCACCTCGCTGGCCTTGTTCAAGAGGAATCTTGACCAATGGATGGGAGATCGCAGATATACCCCAGGGATTACTTCAGTGTCACTGCTTGACAGAGGCACAGCAAAATAATAGGCATAGTTTTATTCAAACTAAAGGGGTGGCGAAAGCCAAATAACTATGGGCTAGGCTTATAAATGCCCTTGGGCAGATAGCCTAGTATGAACCTATGAACCTATGAACCTATGTATCCCTTTCTTCCATTGTACTATAATCATGGGGTTGCTATGTATAAGCAAGATATTGTGAGGGTTTGCAAAAAAAAACTCTAATTTTTCTCTTTTTATTTACAACCGAACTGGACCAGTAGATGAACCTGATAAACATTCTAGCATCGCAGTCTTTAAAGAAACAGTACTAGGCAGTGTTTAAGAAGTACATGTCCAGCATTTAGTGCAGATATGGTAAGTGTCTGAACTTTGCAGTGCATTTGGAGAGAGAGAGAGAGAGAGAGTGTGTATGTTTATGTGTGTGTGTGTGTGTGTGTGTGTGTGTGTGTGTGTGTGTGTGTGTGTGTGTGTGTGTATGTGTGTGTGTGCATGCACACTTGCTCAACTGTCTCCAATTTTGCCTCATATGCTTATCCTGATATTCATAAAATCTGTGGTTATCTGGCTAATTGTTGTTGATTTCAGTCACCAAATAATGTCATATATGGGTTTTGAACTTCATATCTTTCACAAAATGATTGCTAATACAAACCCTGTTATACTCACAACTTTCTAGATGCAGAGCAGTAATATTTAAAATCTGGCCCTGATTATGGGTCTTTTTTCCTGTTTCTTGAGCTACATGGTTGAAAGAGCATGGCGGGGGGGGGGGGGTTACAGTGTGCTGCACTGTATGGTGTATTTATTTATTTATTTACCAGTAGGTAGACTGGTTTGTTGATTCTTTTTAGCCACAGCACAGCAGCAAGCTGAGATTTAATTCTGGGCCATTATTTATGTATTTAATCATTCATTTGAAAGCAGCATACATATAAGATGTGGATAGTCATATAAGTGGGTGTAATTGTTGGTCGTGTGTGTGTGTGTGTGTGTGTGTGTGTGTGTGTGTGTGTGTGTGTGTGTGTGTGTGTGTGTGTGTGTATGTCTATGTACGCAGTTATACACTGCAAAGCTTTTATAATGTTTTGAGAGCTAGCAGGAAATACAGTTGTGCAAAATGCTATATTTTTTTGCAAAAAACATGGAAGAGGTTAAAGGCATTATTTTAGTCAGGTGGCAAAATAGTTTTGGAATACTGCTCTAACTGCATCTCTAGATCATACGGAACTAAAATGAGCAAAATCTTGTTTTTCTAATGAGGAGAGAAATCACATTAAAATGGCCAGATGGGTAAAACATTACACTGTGTGGTTTTGTTAGAAATACTTGCTGCTCAGAATCAGTTCTAGTCCTAGACTGAGGTGTCTTCTGTGTTTTTATTTATCCACAGTACGTGTTTGCATTTAGTGAAAATTCCACAATCATGTTGAGGACAAATAAAAATATACAAAGTTTATATTAATTTTGCTAATTAAAGTATAATTACAATTGGCACATTAAGAAATCCAAGGAAGCAGGCATGTGTACTTTTTACAGTGCAGTAAAGATTTATTTTTCTGCTACAGGTATGTAAGTGTTAGCACTGCAAAGGTTCTAAGTATAATATTTTGCATCTAGTTAAAGAATAAATTTCCAGATTTGCATCCTCATCTCAGAGGCGCAGCATTATGTATATGCAAATTTTAAGTGCTACAGTTTTATTCCCTTTGCTCTAATTTCTGATGGCCTCCTGCTATGATTTTGAAAGCTGAGAGCTATGGGACTTAGACTTTTTCTGCAAAGTAAGTTTCAAAAATTGTAACATGAAAAATGTATAAAAAAATATTTTCTGCAGGAGGGCTTCCCCTCTACACCCTAACTTATATAGGCCAGCTCCATGGTCAAACTGCAGCAGACAAAAAGGAAAAAAGCACACTATAGGTATACACAATTTAACATGCTGCTATAAAGTGAACAGCAACATTCAGATTTGTAGTACAGACCATTGATTACATATGCCACAAGGCAGTGTGGGTAAGTCAAATAAATGGCATTTTTGCTTACCAGCTACCTCCTGTGTGTCAGCATGGTTATTCTTTAGATCTGGTATCTATGAAGATTTAATGAAATCACAAGTAAACTTTTATTTATTTCTTATTTTGCTTGAAATTTTTTAACTGGGTGGAGCACTGATCACAAGTGACCAATTTCAGTCTCGGCTCATAAATACAAAACAAAAGAATCATATTTAATGAGACAGCAAGGCTATAATGAAAAAAACACATCTATAAAATACCATTATCAACCAATAAAAATATAAAGTGTATGTACAGTTGTAATATACCTTATTTATAAAAATCAAGACAAACTTTGTAGAAATTGAAGTGTCTTTGAGATAATTATAATGGTGTGTTGTCTAAGCCGGAATGAAGTGAAGTGAAGTTAGGCAAAGGTTATGAGAAGGTGGAAGGAGAAGTTATATTAAGCAAAAGATTATGTGAGTGAGAAGATAAAATTGTTTCAAGAGAACTTGTGATATAAGGGAAAGTAAAAGTGTCACTAGTAAAAGAAAGAGATTGACATAACTCAGGTTAAGTGATATGTCTGGATGAGAACCAATGACATCTGGCTGATGATAAGTACGCCTTTAGTTTAATCCTAAATTTTGGGTAAGAAGAAATTAATTTGTGGAGGAATCATTTTCCAGAGTTTTGAATCTATCATAGAGAAGCAGTGATCTGTATAATGGAATTTTAGGGACTGAAGTGGAGCAGAGTAGTTCTGATTTCTGAGGCTGTAAAAGGAAGGCTGGCCAAACAGTTTAGTTGCTAGGGAAAAGAAAGTCTGGTTGATTAGGAGTTTGAAAAGTTGAGATTCTGGGAGAATGCAAACGCTTTGCTGAACAGAGATACATTTTTTAGTGTTTTATAGTGGTGTTATTTTAGGGGACTAGATATTAAATCTCCAAATATTATTTATTATTATTTGAATGCTAAAACTATGAGCAGGAGGCCATATTCAGTTTGGGGCAGTAGAACTCCTTCACCTGTGGCTGTTTTAGAGGTCTTAGTAAGTAAGAAGAGCTCTTATTTGCTCATACTAAGAAATAGTTAAAATTTTTCCTTGTATGAGTTGAAGGAAGAAGCTAATAGAGAAGTCAGGCTAAATTCCAAGATATTTAAAAGAGGTAGTGTTTTCCATGTGGATGTTGTTTTGGTCATAGATATGCAAAGAGTTTTGTGTTTTCTTTAATTTTCTGTTTGGTGCCAAAAATCATAATTTTGCTGGAGTTGAGAAGGAAATTTTGTCTGAGGTCCAGTGGATTAGGGGTAGTAAATCTGCTTGCAAGTTGGTCTGGGGCTTAAAGTTCTGTTCAGGTCCCCCCTTAAAATTTTCTTCAGCATATGATTTACCTGTTTCTTTCTAATTTTCTACATCCATTTATCTTAGTGTATTTTTAACTACATGTCCTTTCCAGTCAGCTTCCATTCTAAATTTTATTTATTTTTTTAAACAAGAAACATCGTTATTAAATCATCACATATGAATAGGTAATCATACAGTTATATAAATGAAAACAAACCATATTGGCATGTTTTCAGTTGCAAACATTATACATCACATATAATCTTCTATGCAGCCATTGTCAATCAAACATTACATGTCTCATTCAATTCCCACCTTCACTTAAACCTCATTCCTCCTCCTCCAAAGCATTATTCTGCATATATTGTTCCTACAATCCTCATTTATCCTAATTAATTTGCTCCTACACTTTTCTAAAGATCCCACTTCCAGGTCTTTTATTTCTGTTATTATATTCACTACTTCCAGTACAGTTGGTTTAGACTTTGATTTCCATTCCGTAGTCCCTGTTTTTTGGCAGCCATCAGAATTAAACTCAGCAAGGCCTTAATATGTCTAGCCAGTTCTGATTCTGTATCACATGTCAAAAAATAATTTCCTTAGTTACACCAATATGCTCACCCAGTATTTCTGGCAGAGTAGTCAGCAGGGAATTTTCAAAGTCTGCCAACTCATTATACTCCCCAAAATATGTTCCCAATTATCGCTTTATTCCCCATCACACTTCCAACATTTGCAATCTACCTGAAGAAAAATTCTTTGGAGTCTGCTTGGGGTATAAAATACCTAGGCAAACACTTCTAAGCAAAAATCCTAAACTTTCTAGACATCATTGCATATTTGGGAGGTATACATATGTCATCCCATTGGTTCTTTGTGAATTGCTGATCCAGTCTCTCTTCCCAATCCTTTCTGCCCTTCTTCATTTGATTCCTATAGTTATCATGCAATATTTTAAATACCCTACTAATTATCCTTTTATTAAACAGCAGCCTCTGTCCTAGATTTTACTAAAAAACTCTACCACTGCTAGTCTTTCACTTAAGATCAACCCTATTCCTTTCTCTTTGCCTATACTCTGATATGTATCCTTGACAGTGAAGGTAATTTCTAACCTGCATCCAAATGTGTTCTTCATCTCTTCTCATGTTTTTACCTTTCCCTTTCAAATTAACTATAGTATTCATGATATTGATGACATAGAAATGACTAATTTTAGGACATCATTAAAACATTGAAGAAATTGCTCAGATGCACAAAAATGAGTGAGTCTGAGTGTGACTGAATTGTGTAAGAATCTGTTGAAAATAGCTCTATTCAAAAATTGTTACAATTAGGGCATGTACATCTTTTTTCTCTAGGAATAATCAGAAGGCATCAATGTCTACTTTGTGAATGGCAGGTACTACTTAAGCCACACTCGGAGCAAAACTGTGGGATTCAATATTGAAAAAAATCTGTAAAGGGTCTTTTAAGATGAAGAGTTAATTACCTTATAAAACACATAAAAACAGGGGCTCCTTTAAGTATCTCCAGTATAATGCTTAAGATTTTGAACAAAAAAGTGGCCAATCAGAGAATGCTAAACATAACAATTTAATTGATGTATATATATCCCCAAACAATTATTATAGTTATTGAAAGTTGGTTTAGTGATAATCAAAGCTCACTCACTTGGATGGCTAGAATGGGGTATCATTACTTTAGATCTAGTGACAGAGGAAGTGGGGAATCTATTTCTGTATCAGCTATTTTTATTTTTTTTAAAGCTTAACAGTACAATGATGGAAATTCTGTCTAGGAGAACTGTTCATAATGGGATATGTTCTAAGGTTGCTGGCTTGTACTGAAGCCCAAATATGGGATCAGATGAGCTAAGGGGTTTTAATAAAGAGCTACGTAAGTCTGTTTCCAGTCACTCTTCTATTATAACAGCTGATTTAATGCACTGAATATCTGCCTGGACACTTATTCAACTAATGATCACACTGAAGCTATTTCTTTAGATGCAATCAATGATATGGCACTTGCCCAGCATGTAAAAATCACTACCAGACAGGGAAATATATCTGATATTGCACTGATTCCTGGGAAAATAAAAATCCTAGGTGTTGAAAGTCTAACCCCATTAAGCAATTCTGAAAATAATGTAATTATCCTTAAGGATGTTTTCCAACATATTATCAACATTCAAGTTAACTTGACTAGGTGTAAAAGTTTTTTTTTTTTAATCAAAGGAACTACAGTAGGATTAATTGGGAACTGAGAGACTGGAAGTGGCAAAGATAATGTAACAACAAAGGATTAGGGAGAACTGGGAAATGTTTTATGTTAAACTTAACATTTTAATTGATATATATATATATATATATATATATATATATATATATATATATATATATATATCCCAGAAAAATTGCTAAGTCCTAAAAGAGTACTTTCTAAATTACCATGGTGGAACAGAAAATTATTAAGACTATCTATACTGAATAAGAAATCTGGACCACAATGAAGGAATTATCACCTGATATGAAAAAGGGGGTTGATGATGAAGAATGCAGAAATGTGCAGATATACTGTTAAAATCTTAACAACATCTGTTAAAGAATGCAAAAACAAATTTGAGCTTACCTAATAAGATTTTCTAAGGATAACAAAAAAATCATTTTTCAAACATATTAGACAATACAGGAAAGCAAACAGTACTAGTATTCCATTGAACAAAAAAGGAGGGTGTTGACAGAAATAAACAAGGTTGAATATCTATTATAGCCAAAAGGTTTTCAGGTTATACTGATACCAAGGAACAGCCAACACATAATATTCATGTTCAGATGAGAGCCATTTCTCCAGTACTTGAGTATAGTTATGCAGGTGATCACAAACAAACAAAAAGATGCTACTCCTGGCCTGACCATTTAAATTTTTATTTTTAAGGAACATAAAGGAATTATTACATCCTTTTTACTTTTTCTGTTCCACTTAACATTTATAATAGTTTATTTCCTTCTGAGCAGAAGACATACCTATGCAATGCCAGGCTTTAAAAAGATAGTACCAATAAAGCAGAAAGCTATAGATCTGTTAGACTGACAAGTTTACTGTGAAAGTCCTTTGAAATGGTGCTTCTGAAATACTGAGAAAAGTAAATTCATCCTGCAAGGACATCCACCTACATAGTTTAGCTAAGAGAAGATTCTGTATGACAAATCTAATACCATTCTATACAGAGTTGTTCAAAGCAGTGGACAAAGGCCTTGCAATTGACATTGTATATGTGGACCTTGCAAAGGTCTTTAATCCAGTATTATACAATTCCATAATTAGCTTAATGAAAGCTTAATGAAATTATAGAATATTAACATAGATTAATGCATCCTATCCACATCTGCATTCACAGCATATTAACATATTATATTAACATAATAAGATGGATGCTAAATTTGTTAACAGTTAGCAGATCAATCCTCCTTCAACAAATTTTATTTTAAATAAATAAAATTTGTTCTTTTACACTGTAGCAATTGCCCACGTTGGTGCAGCGGTTAGCATTGCTGCCTCACAGCAAGAGGATCTCTAGTTCGATCCTCAGCTGGGGTGCCTTATGTGCGGAGTCTGCATGTCCTCCCTGTGGTCATGTGGGTTTCCTCTAGCTGCTACGGTTTCCTCCCACATCCCAAAGACATGCTGTAGATGGATTGGACACTCTAAATTGGCCCTGGGTGTGAGTGTGTGTGCCTTCTGTGGAAGGTTGGGTGCCGGGCTGGCAACTCGACACTGTAAAACTCCACTGCCAATCATGAGCAGACAGGTGATCCACTGTGGTGACCCCTAACCGGGAAAAGCCAAAAGAAGAAGACACTGTAGCAATTGCTACAAATGTAGCAAACAGTTGCTGCAGTTTATAACCTGCCTGCATGGAGCAGTAGAGTACTTAGGTTTTAGTTAAAAACTTTTAAGCAACTGCTACAGTTCAGATGACACATGGAGCGCTACAGTGCTTTAAGCAACTGCTACATTTCAGATGACATACGGAGTGCTACAGTGCTCAGGTTTAACCACAAATGGCATACCAAGTTTTAAAAGCCAGTATTACATTAAAGAGAGATTGGTATCAGCTGATCATGCCCCCCCCAACTCTTTGCTCCTGGGGCAGTTGCCCCTGTCACCCTTGCAGTGGTACTGCCAATGTCCTTTCCATGCCACTATACTTTATAACTATAGCCTCACTGGCTTTGAGTGGGTAACTCGGTAGCATTGTTACACTTGGGTATGTTTGTTTTCACAGATGACTCAGTATCAGGGTCTCTACCATGAATGTTGGTATGCCTGAATATGGGGATCTGTCTGACCCTGGCAATAATGGCTGGCAGAGCTTGGCACGGTTTGCAGTCACAGTGGCACTGTGTGACATGGGTTCTTATTGAAATGTCAGCACTCGTAATGTTGACTGCTGACAAACTGGGAAAAAAGGCAGAAAATGCAGAAGAGTGAATAGCGAACATTGCTTTTCTCCTTTAATCCTTTATACTTGTTTTTTGCAGGGGGAAAGTCCTGCTGCACCCCCCCCCCCAGTTGTGGGGGTAAGACCACCATACCACACAAATAGAGAAATGGTCACCTCAGGACTCTATCATGTGGGTCCCCACATTTCAAATAGTTACAATCAAGCACAGGTAATGTTGTGGTTATATCACCTGCCCCTTCTACAAACATTGTCTGTGCAGCCCACCCTGTAGTTTCATTCTCAGGATACCACAGTGAGTTGACTGACACATCAGCACAGGGTGCACCCTTTTCTCTTACATGTCATCATGTAGGTACTGGCAGTTCCCATGAGCATGAAGAATGAAGGAGGGCGTCAGTGTACTAGTAGCTGCCAATGCAATAATTTCTGTCTGTCACTTTAGCAGGATGTTTCCATGGCCACCATACAGTAGATGTGCAGGATGTCATACAGGTGCAAATAGATGCCACTACAGCCACTACAGAGTTGATGGGTGTTGTACATGGTCTGTGTGATGACTTCATAGAGGACCTTGCCCATTTATGCAATATTTTCAAAAGGTACAATGGGGGCACATGCCATCAAGGTACCCATGTACAGCCACACAACCAACCGGATCACCATTATCATGACTGATTCATTTCCACTTTTGGTGGGGAAGCCTAACATAGAACGGTCAGAGGATGGTCTAAGTCCTACAGCCTTACAACCTCCATGCCTATTGCCTGCACTAAGTGTGCTGTGGGATGCTGTGAATGCAGATGGGGACAGGATGCATGTACGGAACCCACACATTGCATGTCTAGCTATTCATGTTAACAGTGCACTCCATCCTCTGTGCTAACTGTGGATCATATTGCTGATCTTCCTTGGACAGTGTTACCCCATGGACAGAAATATGCATGATCAGTGCAGGTACCTCTTGAGAGTGGTTTGGACATGTCTCAGTGATTAAAAACAGTGCAGAATCTTTTTCAGGATCTGACTCTATGCACAAACTCACACAAACATCACGACCAACCACCTCTGCTGAGGCACACTGCACCAGAGACACTACTCCCACCATGAACATGCATCCTGACTTACTACACTCACCAGGTCATAACACACACACTCATCTACAAGGATAGCCCCCAACACCACCCATTGCCAATATCTGCAACTATGACCCTCATCATTTGTGCATACAATGACAACTATTTCCTTTCCGCAGAACTGTTGTTGCCAGGCTAGCCTGTGTTTGATGTACAGCATGGCATGATAAAACATGTCCTGATATTGGTTTTGCATACATTATTATTAATCTATGCTATATTCACTCTGGCCTATAATTGTGAACTAGCCAGGTGGTGCATCACACAATGTACCTGTATGTCATCCAGGCAGTTCCCACAATTCCAAAGCCTCTTAGCCAGTGTCATGTTGTACAGTGCCCACCTCCACCTTGCATGATCATTCCCCTGCTGCCAGGTCCTACATGGGCTCCTCAACAGCCACCTCTTCTGCTGCTGATTCTGCCAATTTCTCTTTCCTGATATCAATCCCTTGCTGTAATTGTTTGTGTACCAACATGTTGCATAACATTGCATACACAGCAAATATTGTTCTGCATACTTTTTGATTGTACTGCATGGTACCATCACAGATGTCTAAACAGTGGAAGCGAGCCTTCAGCAGTCCAAGCACATATTCAATGATGTTTCAGATATGAGACAGGACAGTGTTATATACATTCTCTGCCATGCTCTTAAGGTTTGTTATCTGTGTCATTAGCCATGGCTCCAGGACATATCCCACATAATTAATAAGATGTCCCTGGGAAACTCACCCCACACAAACCACTGATACAGGTTAGATATGTGCCAGATGTGGTAACTGGGAGAATTACTTGTGTGGTGCATTGATTTACTGAATATTATACCTTGTGCATTGCAAACTACCTGGCACTTGCTGGAGTGGAATTGCTTGAAATTGATATACTATTGTCCCTGTGTTTCAAGTTGGGACTTGATGACAATGTGGGTACAGTCAAAGGCTCCTCATATCTCAGGGAAATTGTCTATACCATAGAATGGCTGCATGGTGGTGTTTCTCTCCTCTGTGGTACATGGTCACCACATTTGCTCCTTCACATGCTGAGTATGGTATCAAGGAACTGTTGTAGTACCTATGTGGGAGATGCTTGGGATACTCTCACTGTGTCCTTTGCTGTTCACTGACTCTCCCTGTAGCTAGTATTCTCAAAGTTGCATATACCTAAATGTCCACAGGAATGGATATTCCAGGCATCTCACGATATTGCATTTGAGGGTAACACAACTGCACCAACTTGTGCATATTCCCTCTGTCCACTCATTAGCAGTTCAATATTTCTGTGTCATGAAGAGGATGAATTGTTACACATGGTTGGAACATTCTAAAACACTACTAGAGACAATGTGCACCTCTTTGACTACTAGCTATGTGGACAGTCTCATGCATATACATTTCTACAAAACCTGCTGCTATTCATATATGAGTTTGCATTCCCTGACTCTGGACACCAGGATTTTTTGGTGAATAGCTACTTTAGTGATCACATCTTCTCTTGCAATTTGTATACATTTAGGTTCATAGGTTCATAGATTAGTACTAGGCTAACTGCCCTTGCGAGCCATTTTAAGCCTAGACAATTATCCCCCTGTGAGATTCAAACCATGTACCTTGTGTTTGTAAGGCAAACACCTTAACCATTAGGCCACTTCTGTATCTCTCTACCTTATTATTCATTGGCATTTACATTGTCCATCACTCTTATTATAATAATGTTACATACAAGATTTAGTTGCTTTCTTAAGTTGCATAATTGTTACAACTTAATTTTGATTGAAATATAACTCTTTAAGTAGGTGGGACTTAACTAATGTAACTCTCCCCACAGCCACTACAGGAGGTGTCTTTTTTCTGTTTCTTTTTTTTTTTTTTTTTTTTTAATTAATGCTCCCTTGCAACTTTGACAAAGTAAAACCTGAGCTGCTTAGAGTAACAGCACTCCTCCCAAAATGCTTACCCATTGCCCCCAGAGGACAAATGAGCCATAGGATGTTTGCCAAGAGAGGAGTAAATCTGGTCATTAGAGTGATTGGGAAGTCAAACTCAATGTTCAGAGACAAAACTGAGAAAAGAAATAAATGCCAGTGGCAACCATCTGATATACGATCAAGCGGACAAAGTGCATGTGGGGCTGCTGTCATATGATGGGGATAAACAGAAGTGTATAGAATAACACTTATTACATAACAGTCACAATACAATAAGGGTGTTACTGTAAAAGATCTTTTGCTGAGTATCTGACCATACAAACTGATAAATTTTCCTCATGATATGGCTTCAATAAATGGTATGACAGTTCCTCAGACACTACTGGCTGTCATTAAATTTATAAAACAAAATTTAATTTTCCAGGTCTGTCTTTGTCATTGTGCCAAAAAGCTAGCCTTGGTTTCAATATTATATCACTGAACTTAACAATTAACTCAGGTTTTGACCAGTCACATGTCTGGCATTAACGAGTGCTTCTTTAATCCTGATATTAAATAAGCCCATTATATTTAATTCATTCTATGTTACCCCCCCAGTGATTGCATCACCTAATCTTTTAACTAATGGCTGTGTTGCTATAGATGAGGAACTGTTTTTTCCCTCAAGCCAAAGCTATACATTCACTCATTGACAGCTGCCACAGATGGAGATAAATAATAAGCATACTCACATGGGGATGCCCTGTTCATTCTGTTCCTTTGCATATTTCACTTCTCCCACAACTTTCTCAAATTACCAGTCTAGTGCCCAAGTAAATCCTTACTCATAAACTACAGCATGGTCGTCTTCTCAGTGGAAGATTCAGGACTTCAACTTACTTCTTCATTAGTTCCAAAGTTGGGTCTTAAGACTAACAGGCAACAAATCTGAAATGAACATAATGAAATGCAAATGTTATGATATGGCACATGATATGAGAAATGCAACATCATAATGTTGTCAGTTTGCAATGTTTCCACCCAAAATTTGCACTAAATTCATGTCCTTAGAGCTCTTCATTTACAAAAATAGCTATCAGCATTTTCAGATCATGGCCGAAATAAATGTTTCCACTCTGTACAGATTCCTTGCTCACTTTTTGATATTACTTTCTGTGTCAAATGTGAAAAAAACATTGTCTAAATTATCTTTTGCCAGATATCTCTTTATTAATTTTATTAAAAAGAACACTTGATTAAAGAGATTTGTAAACATGAAAACAACTAACAACAGTTTAAACAGTGGCATATCCAGATGAAGAAAAAGGAATTTGTAGTAGCAATTAAAAGTCAAAGGACATAAAGTGCAGTATACCAGAATACAAAAACTAAATATAAAATGTACTAATATTCCATTAATTATACATGTAAACTTTATTCAGCATATAACATAAACATGACATGCTATTGTATTTTGAAAATAATATTGCTATGAGATGAAAATAGCTAACATTTCCAAAGCCAGAGTGTTGATTTAACCTAGTAAATGCAGTCTCAAAATACTGCTAATTAAATACTTCCAAACACAGAGTATTTTAGAGAACATCTTATAAGAATTTGTTAGCTATTGTTTTTCAGAACCTTGACACGTTATGCAATTTTATAAAGTACAAGATAGACTGGTGCTGAAATCTAGCATTTCTTGTGATTTATTTATTTATTTTGCATGAATTTTTATTGAAAGTATTAAAATCAACCTCTGTTTCCAGTTTTATAACAAATGAGCTTTATTGTGCAGTGTTCTTTTGCTCTTGCAGAGCTTTATCTGATGCCTGAATTTGTAGCACAGCATCATAAACTTGTGTTGAAATTTTGACTTGGAAATAATGCTGATAAAAATGACGATCTTACATGCACGTTGACAAACTTGACCTTATAACTTTTTCAGTTTTCATTATTTCCACTAAAAAGGTATTGCGCATGTATTTCTTATCAGGACTTTGTGAGTCTGGTAATTATTATTTATCAGATACAAACCAGAAAAAATTGAATGCATTCTGCAACTTCAAAGCAAGCTTGTTAAATATAGTTTTTATTTATTTTAGAATCAAATTAAACAAAAGAATGATGGAAAATTGTACAGTATACAACATAATCATAATAGTCCAAACCCTGTGATCCCATGGCCTCTCCCAAAAATATTTTATGATAGTCAAATAAGTACAATATCCAAAGTTATTTCTTTAACATTTCAAAGTTATGAAAGTGTGTAAACATTGATCACCACTCATACAAAGGAAAAGGATCCTTAGGGCCAAGCTTATGTTTCCATGTAGACAAAATTAAATGTTTAGAAACCAGACTACTAATATATAAAACACCAAGCATACACTTTGATACACTGTCATGTTTCCAAAGTATCCATATCAAATATGAACAGCCAAGTTATTTTCTACTAATCAGTCTGAAAAGTGAATTAGCTTTAATCCATAATGGATGAATTCTAGGACATGATTACCACATATGTATCCAAGATCTTTTTGTGTTACACCCATGTCAATAAGGTTTATTTGGATAAAGCCAATCCAATCTATCTGGAAAGAGATCGGCTCCCAATACATTTTTTGTTGCATTGTTTTGTTTCTGAAAGATCTCAATGCAACTTTCTGTTGGTGCTGTAATTTCTTAAATAAGGGTAGATCTGATTACCTAATTCATCCTTTCACTAATCAATTATTATTTGAAGTACCATTTTGTCTGAATTTACTATACATGAAAAAGAAAACACAGTTTTTCCAGTGCACACTTTCATATTTTGAGTAACAGAAGGCTTAAAATTGAAATGTTTTAATATCTCTACTGCTAAATTATAGTCCTTCTATGTGTTTAGAGCCAAAATTTTGTTTTAATACCTGAACATTTTGAATATTATTATTCTCTAAAAGAAAAAAGATGAAGATGTTAACGTTTCTATATAACTAATTTCTACAACGTCTGATGAAAAGGGAAAACATTTCTGATATGGACAGAATTTTTTTAATTCTAGATTGAATATTTTTAATTATAACCAAAGGCGTAGTGGTGCAGAGGTAGTGTTGTCGCCTCACCGCAAGAAGTTCTCTGGTTTGATTCTCGGCTGGAGTGCCTTCTGTGTGGAGTCTACGTGTTCGTGTGGGTTCCCTCTGGGTGCTCAGGTTTCCTCCCACATTACAAAAACATGTGCCTGAAGCGTTTATCTAAGGGCCTCTGCTGAAAATTGGCTTTGTTCCAAGTCAGACTTTCCTGATAAACAAATATAAAATAAATATGTTATTAAAGAAATCTAACCATGTAAAAATTTTTGTATGCCTCAAGTTATTCATAGTTCATAGGTTCATAGGTTCATACTAGGCTATCTGCCCTAGGGCATTTATAAGCCTAGCCAGAATGTGTTTGGCTTTCGCCACCCATTTTAAATTAATTTTGCTATGCCCTTTTTCGAGGTTAGTATACTGTGACTCTGTCTAACAGTGACACAGAAGTGATACCCGGGTTAAACCTACAATCTCCCATACACTCATCAAGATTCCTCTTGAAGAGAGTCAATGAGGGACTCTGCCTAACCTGGACTGGGATTTTATTCCAGAGTGAAGGGAGCCTCTGGGTTATGAATCTGTCCCGCCAGCATGTCCTATTTATTTCAGTGCTGAGGTTCAAGTCTCTCGAGCGCATAGCTCGACGGGATTTGGATTTTCTGAGGTGCAGTATGTCCATTAATTCTGGGTTGGACATGGCTTTATACATCAGGCACAGATCGCCCCTGAGTAGAGCTGGAGTTTCTTTAACTGGGCAGCATATGGCATCTGTTTGAGCCCTTTGATCCTCTTAGTGAGGTACTTTTGGGGTCTTTCCAGTTGCTGCAGGTGTCTGATAAGGTACATCCCAAAAAGGGCATTGTACTCAATTATGGGCCTGATGAGGGATGAGTAAAGAGGCACGATGACCTCCCCTGATCTAGATGTGAATCCCTTCATGATTAGGTGGGCTATATAAAATGTTTTTCTAACCACTTTGGCCACGTGGTTGTCAAATGAGAGACTGCTATCAACTTGGGTCCCCAGGTCCCTAATTACTTCTTCTGTACTTAATGGATTACCACCTATGTGGTAATTTGTGGGCACTTTGTTTTGCCGAAGGGATGACTATACACTTTTTGGCGTTTAGCTTGAGGCCATGGCTCTGGCACCAGTTGTCTGTTTCTATGAGGCCCTTTTGGAGGATGCTTGTGTCGGCTGGAGAGTCGATTATGGCGCCCAGTTTGCAGTCATCTGCAACTTGGTCAGCCACAGTCCTTCGGTGTTGGCCTGTACCTCCGAAATATATACCGAACAAGAGAGGTCCCAGGGCTGAGCCTTGTGGGACGCCACTTATAACTGGTTTGGAGTCTGACATGGCTCCAGCAATTCTAACCATGTGGGTTCTGTCCTTGAGCCAGTTTGCAACCCATCTAGTGACATAGGGGTTTATATTTAAGCTGGTGAGCTTATCTATAATGCCCGACTGGGGTATTGTATCGAAGGCTTTTGCGAGGTCCAGGTAGGCTGTGTGGACCACCTTCCCCTCATCAATGGCCTTGGTGACTGTTTCAAAGAAATCAACCAGGTTTAAGAGGCAGGATCTGCCCTTAAAAAAGATGAACTGGGTAGGATCCAGTGTCTGTAGGTCCCCAATATCTTTATTTATGAGGTCCATGATGATCCTTTCCATAGCTTTGCAGACCAAGCTAGTCAGGCTTATGGGGCGATAGTTTCCAGGATCCGTTGAGGCACCACCTTTGTGGAGAGGGACCACTGTTGCTGTACGCCACTCTTTGGGTACATATCCTGTAGTAAGGCTGAGACTGAACAGTAGTTTTATGTTTGGGTTTAGCTCTTCTTGGAGTTCATGTAGGAAACAGCCCGGGACACCGTCTGGTCCCATTGATGCTGTGTTTTTTGCTTTGGAGAGGGCAGCTCTTACCTGAGCATCTGAGTTGGCAGGGGGGCAGCACTCTGCTGGGATAGATATTTGCCCTTTTGGTGGGGGGGGAGTTTGCGCTGAACCTGTCAGCTAGGATGTTGGAAATGTCTGTGGGTTCGGTGTATTTTTTGTCATTTTGGGCTAATTCTGAGCATATCTGGGAATTCCCACCCAGGTTCCTAACATAACTAAAGAAAGCCTTGTGATTATCCTTAGTGTCCTGTGCAATTTTTCTCTCGAAGCTGGCCTTAGACGATTTTATGAGTGCCCGCAGTTTTTTGCTAATACTGATCAGAGATGCCTTCCCTTTTTGGGATTTTGCTCTATCATTTAGTAGCTTCCTCCTTCTATTGTATAGTTTGTTTATGGCTGCCTTTGGAGGATTGGATCTTGGTTTTATTTGGGATTGCATGATCCATGCATTCCTGAAGGTGTTCATAGAATGCATTTATAAAGGATTCTGCAGTCTGTGCCGTATTTTCCACAGGCCCGGGGGCTTTGAAGGATTCCAGCTCGGTTTTGAGGAGTGTGAAATTTGCTTTAGAGAAGTTTTTCACTGTGGTTTTCTGGGCAGGAGGTGGGGTCAGGATGTGAATATCCAGTGAGATTAGTTTATGGTCTGATCTTACCAGTGAGGGATACACTTCTGGTCTGGAGCATAGAGTCCCCATGTTGGTGATGATCAGGTCCAGTATGTTTTCCCCTCTTGTGGGAGTGGTAACAAGTTGTTCCATAGCATTTGAGTTTATAAATTCTAGGAACCTTTGGGCTATGGTGTTGGAGCTAGAGTAATGCTCCCAGTCTATGTTTGGGTAGTTGAAGTCGCCCAATATAATGGTGTTTGGAGAGACATTCATATTTTCCAGTGTTCCCAGGAAGGCCGAGTGGGGTTCCTGGGCTTGGGAGGGTGGTCTGTAGCAGGCTATAAACTGGAAGGCAGTTTTACCCACTGTTAGTTGCACATGGATAGTCTCTGATGCTTCGTACTTTGCCACCAACCTGGAGGTGTGGGTATCTTTGACGAATATTGATACTGCCCCTCCTTTTGTGGTTCGGTCCAAGTTTTGGGGCCGAAAAGCATGGTATGAGGTATAACCTGGTAGTGCTGGGGTGCTCTCGGGAGCCTTGAACCAGGTTTCTGTTACTGCACAGATATCGATGTTCTCCATGCTAAGGAGAGTTTTGAGTGCATGCATCTTGAGGTTTAGACTTCTGGCGTTGAGTAGCATTACTCTTAGTTTCTTATCCCTTGTGATACCTATGGAGGTGGGTTTGTCTTTTGAGCCTTGCCTAAAAAAGGCACTATGGGGGTGGCAAGAGCCTTTGCCAATATCCAAAAGCCCAGGGGTGACAGGTACAAGCCGTCCCTAGTGAAGCATCATGGCTTGTCGAGCATGTCATCCCAGGCTGACAGGCATTGGATCCCCTTTGAATGACACCAATACTTAAGCCAATTGTTGAAATTGATTATCTTGTCTTCATATTGTGGCATCATTCTTGGTGAGGGTAAGATGCTACTCAAAGTCAGGGTCATACCGGCCTGGGCCACATGCTCAGAGAGCTCCTCTATGTCTCTTTTCATGTAGTCCAGGGAGGTACGTCTCAGGTCATTCACACCAGCATGGACAATGACTGAGTCATATTTGTACTTGCCTTGGAGTGACCTGAGTGCTTGTGTTATGTGGCGGATCCTAGCGCCCGACAGGCAGCTCACCGTGACCTTCTCCTTGTTCAGCCTGGTGAGTGGGACGTCAGTGTGCCTGACGATAGAGTCACCTATTACAAGTGTATCTGGTGTGTTGTTTAGCCTTAAGGGCTGTGACTGTTCGGCACACTGGCTTTGTGAGCTCTGTGTTGCACGTGTTTTGTTTTGGGGTAGCGGTTGCTTGAGTGTCTGCTTTGGAGGTCTCTGCTGCTTAGGCAGATTTTTATTTAGAGCCTCCGAGTATGTTTTTGTGTGTCTATGTGTTTGGTTTGCTGTCGTGGTAGGTTTATGTGAGACTGGAATTGTAGTGAGTGTGGTTTCCTTCTCCTCCTGACTGGTTATGCCAGTAGTGAGTCGAGAGAGCTTAGCCTCCAGTTTGGCTATATGGATGCATCTCTCACATGTGTTGGAGTTTGTTGGGAGGAGGAGAGGGTTGTCTGTGTACATGAGGCAGTTGTAACATTGCCTCAAGATTCCCAGATTCACCAGCTGGACCAGAGAGGAGATTGACAACTGATTTTGGACATGCTAGAATAGTATTGGGAATTCCTTTATAATTGAAAAAAAAGGGCCAATGGGGAACAAGGTACTCAAGGGGAGTTTGTGAGGGTGTAGTGCTTTTAATTTTTTAGTGCTGACTTATATAATTGCTTTAGTGAGCAAATGCCAGGTAACTTAAATGTAAAAACAACAAACAGTAACTTTCTTTTAAGTGAAACAAGGAAATAAGTACAGTAAGCAATGCAGATATCACTAGGGATCCACAGAAGTGCTGAAAAAACGCGTTTTAGGTGGTATTAGCGTTTCAGGGAAATAACAAGCAAACAAACAACAAGCATACAAACAAAGCTAGATTCAGCAGGCCTGGATCTTGTCTATGCTACAGCAAACAAGGTGTACCAATTTCAGTAAGAAACAGTTGAAATATGCAGGCACTATAAGCCTTTAACCATAAATTCCCAGCTCAGAAGGGCAGAGTCCAGCCTCTCCTCCCACAAGAGTGCAGACCACAAACCTTCTTAATGTAAAATAACTGGCCTGAAGCCCAAGTGCTTAAACCAGAACTAATACACTTTTAGAATAACAGACACTGAGCCCTCAATCAGCAGTTCCCAACTTAGAAGGATGTAAGCTACCTGTCCTGCCACCACAGTGCAGACCACAAACCTTCCTAATGTAAAACAACTGGTCTGAAGCCCAAGTGCTTAATCCAAAAGACTTAGAATGATAGCTACACTTTAATCAAGTTACTACCAAGCAGTAGTAAATACAATTGAATACTTTAAAGAATGCCTGGATTAGTGCTCAAGTTATACAAACAAAGCTAGATTCAGCAGGCCTGGATCTAGTCTACGTTACAGCAAACAAGGTGTACCAATTTCAGTAAGAAGCAGTTCAAATATGCAGGCACTATAAGCCTTTAACCAGAAATTCCCAGCTCAGAAGGGCAGAGTCCAGCCTCTCCTCCCACAAGAGTGCAGACCACGAACCCTTTTAATGTAAAATAACTGGCCTGAAGCCCAAGTGCTTAAACTAGAATTATTACACTTTTAGAATAACAGACACTGAGCCCTCAGTCAGCATTTCCCAACTTAGAAGGATGTAAGCTACCTGTTCTGCCACTACAGTGCAGACCACAAACCTTCCTATTGTAAAACAACTGGTCTGAAGCCCAAGTGCTTAAACTAAAAGGCTTAGAATGAGTTACACCAAGCAGTAATAAATACAACTGAGTACTTTTAAGATGACGCAAAAGCAAAATAAAGTAGGAAGAAACACAAATACAGTAAAAGCAGAATTTTTTTTTTTTCAGAAAAGTAGCAAAAACAGTAGTAAAAACAATTCACATGCAATTTTTTCAGGGTTCATAGGTGTTTACTAGACTAATGACCACAAGGGCCTTTGTAAGCCTAGGAAAGCATCCTAAATCTGTGACACGTTCTGGTATCCTTGATAAGTGTAAGTAGGGGCTTGGGAGATGAGATATTTACAAGCAGGGGCTTGAGAGATGAACCATTTACAGGTTGCCTGTGTCCATTAAATACACAGGTTCCAAATCAGGGATGAATTTCCTGTTCCCCATCCAATTGTCCAAGTTACAGTTGAATTGGGTTATGGAGGAACTCTGCTTCACATGGATGGGGAGCCCATTCCAGAGGTGGGGTAGTCTCTGGGATACATACTTGTCTCTCCATCAGGTCCTATTTATATCACAGGCAGGGATTAAATGTTTAGGATGGGTAATTCTAGTGCTGTTTGTTTTATGGATATGCAGGAGGTCCATCAGACTGGGGTCTGACAATGCCCTGTATGTCAGGCATAGAGCTCCCCTCAACAGCCTGTAGGAGACAGAATACAGGGATACGGCCCTTGAGATGGTCTGCATAGGGCATGTTACTTACTCTCAGTTTTCTTTTAGTGAGGAACCTCTGTGGACATTCCAGTTGTTGTATATGTCTGGTTAGGTACATACCAAAGAGGGCAAAGGGCATTGTACTCAATGATAGGTCTGATGAATGCAGAATGCAGTGGAACAATGACTTCAATGACTTCTCTGGACCTAGATGCCATACCTTTGTTTATAAGTTGTGCATGATAGAATGATTTCCTCACTACTGTAGATATGTGATGGTCAAAGGCTAGATTACTGTCTATGTGTATCTCTAAGTCCCTGGCTAATGAGTCAACTCTAAGGGGTATGTTGTCAATATGATATTTACCAGGGGTGGATAACTTCCTGAAGGATACTATTATGCATTTTTTGGCATTTAGTTTTAGTCCATAGCTCTGACACCAGTTGTTTGTCTGTGTCAACCCTTCCTAGAGAACATTTATGTCAGTGTGAGACTAAATTACGAGTAAACACAAACTGCAGACTTAGAAACCAAAAAGGAACCGGAGCAGTCAGCTTTCGCAAAAAGACCAGTGTAGCCACAGGACAACAAGAATCTTTAATTAGTTAAATGCACCAACAAACACTAATTCATTCAATTAATTAGCACATTAAACAATTCCACACAATAAAATTAAAGGAAACTTCCTGCAGTAGGTTTACTATAGCTTAACCCCACTAAGCTTTTACTCCATCATATTAAAAACCGAAGCCAGTACTATCAGATAGTTATTGTTGCAAAATATTAAATAGTTAGAATAATTGAAATAACAAGTCTTGCACCAAATTGTGTCATCTTAACAAATAAAAATAAACACTTTAAGAGTATATAAAAAATAATAATAAAATGACATGATATATTATAGCCATTAAAATTTAAATGTAAATAAATAAATATATATGCATATATATTCACATATATATGCACATATAATGAATGCCCCATATAGTGTCTGTATCTATATTAGCTGTTATCTAAGAGGCATCAATACATAAGATAAATTAAGTATGCAATTTAGGTGTAAATAAAATATGAAATATAAAATATAAAATATGAAATGTCACCAATTACGTTCATACACACAAAGACAGTGGTGCAATGATATACGTGTGTGCTCCATGAATTTTTTAATGTTTTTTAATATTTTTAAAATTTTTAATGATAATGCCCTACCTTGTAAGGCTCCTTAGTTTTAATATACAACTAATAGAACAACTGTCATTCAGTCCTGGGTATGAGTAAGCATTTAGTCTAATCTGCCATTTAAGTTCTAATTCTTCAAGTAGCAACTGTGATGGGGCACCTCTCTTATTTTCTACTTGCTTATATATGTGAATATATATGCATATATATTTATTTATTTACATTTAAATTTTAATGGCTATAATATATCATGTCATTTTATTACTATTTTTATATACTCTTAAAGTGTTTATTTTTATTTGTTAAGATGACACAATTTGGTGCAAGACTTGTTGTTTCAATTATTCTAACTATTTAATATTTTGCAACAATAACTATCTGATAGTACTGGCTTCGGTTTTTAATATGATGGAGTAAAAGCTTAGTGAGGTTAAGCTATAGTAAACCTACTGCAGGAAGTTTCCTTTAATTTTGTTGTGTGGAATTGTTTAATGTGTTAATTAATTGAATGAATTAGTGACGTTTTTTGAATATATAAAAAGTTTGTTGGTGCATTTTTATTATGTCTGAAGAAGTCTGCTTTTCAAGCAGACGAAAAGCGCTTAACTAATTAAAGATTCTTGTTGTCCTGAGCTGACTGCTCCAGTTCCTTTTTGGTTTCTAAGTGTGAGACTAAATGACAGCTCCTAATTTGAAATCATCTGCAAATTTAGTCAGCCACAGACCTCTGATATTGGCCTTGACTTCTGAGAAGTAAATGCCAAAAAGGAGCGGTCCAAGTACTGATCCCTGAGGGACTCCACTTGTGACTGGCCTCTTTGTAGAGATGGACTCCCCAATTCTAACTTCCTAGGTCCTGTCTGTGAGCTAGTTGGCTATCCACCGGATGACATACAGGTTTGTACCTAACCTCTTGAGTTTGTCAACAATGCTTAAGTGGGGTATTGTGTTAAATGCCTTGGCCAGGTGACCCCATGTCAAGGTAGGTAGTCTGAACAATTCTGCCCCCATCCATTGCTTTGGTGACCTTCTCAAAGAAGTCTGTCAGGTTAAGAAGGCATGACCTGCCCTTGACAAAACCAAACTGTGTTGGGTCCAGTGTCTAGAGGTTAACTATATCATTATTGATCACTTCCATGATAATTCTTCCCATGGCTTTGGATATAAGGCTAATGAGACTTATGGGTCTGTAGTTCCCAGGGTCTGTAGATGGCTCACTTTTGTGCAGAGGGGTGGCTGTTGCTGTTCTCCATTCATGATGCATGAAGGCTGTTTGGAGGCTATAGTTAAATAGCAATACCAGATGGCCTGATAGGTCATGTTTCATGCTATTTAGAAGGCATCCTGGGATATTGTCAGCTCCCATTGATGCAGTGTTCTTGGCCTTAGAGAGAGCATTAAAGACCTGTTCCCTTGTGATAGCAGGGGAAGTTATATTTGAAGGAAATTCCTGAGAGAAGGTTGAGGGGGGAGAGAGGGGTAAAGTTGGTGATGACTTTATTGGCCAGTAGGTTTGCTATGTCTTCTGGCTCAGTATAGGTGGCTTCATTTACAATGAGCTCTGCACACAATTGAGTATTGCCTTTGAGGTTGTGGATAGCTAAAGAATGTCTTGTGGATGTCCTTGGCCTGGGAGGGCAAACTTACCTCAAATTTGGCTTGGGTAGACTTTATTTGTCCTCTGAGTTGTTTATTTAGTTTGATGAGAATGCTTTTATCCTGCTGGGTTCTGCATCTCCTAATTGTTGCCATGATTTTCTTCCTTCTGTTATGCAGGCTATTGATTTTGTGACTCCACCAGGGTGGCTTGTTTTCTGAGTTAGTTCTGTACTTCTTCCTGGTGGGTACAGCTGCCTCTGTGCAGCTATTGATATGCTTTTATAGGGTTTCTGTGAACAGTTCTGCATAGGCAGCAATGTTCTCAAGATTAATGGGGGCTTGAAACTTTGCCAGGTTATCACTTAATAGCAGAAGTTAGCCTTAGAGTAGTTCTTGAATATTCCAGAGTTAGCTGGGGGTTCAGGTTTCATTTTTACTTCAAAGGAGATCATTTTGTGGTCTGACATTCCCAGGGAAGACATTACTCTAGGGGGTGTGCAGCACTCTCCCATATTAATGAGGACCAGATCCAGTATGGCTGCACCCCTAGCTGGTGTATTGACAATCTGATCCAGGGAGTTTGTGTTTATAAAATCCAGGAATCTCTGTGCCTGTACGTTTGGTGTCATATCGGATTTCCAGTTAATAGTGGGGCAATCAAAGTCGCCTATGAATATGGTATTGGGTTGCATAGTGAGTGTTTCCAATAAGTTTAAATACATGGCATGAGTTACCTGGGTTATAGAGAGGGACCTACAGCTTGCAAGGAAGTGGTATTGGATTTTGCCTATGGTGATTTGAACATGGAGCTCAATTAAGTTTTTGAATAATAAGGGAAGGTTTGAATTCCAATGAGGATAATTTATAAAAAGTTTAAAAAAAGATAATATTATCTGATATTTAATATAATAATCAAAATGTGAGAAGAAATCATAATTTCCCATGTCATTCTCAGACATCCTCCTCTCCAAAATAATTTACTCAAAATTGTTTTAATTTTGTTGAACCGAGGTGTCTGTGGTAGTAAAAAGGTATTTTTTATAACAACCAATGTGAAAATGTTTTAGTTTTAAACGGTTAATTCTTGCAGCAAATGATAAATGTATGAGTTGCCACTTTTATGTCTATTTTAATGTTAATGTGCCTAAGTTATTTTTGGCAATATAATCTGAGTCAAGGCTATAAATGCCTCCAAGATATTTTAGTTTTCATACACAAGAGATTTGAAATTTAACTATATATATGTTTGTGTTAATAAAATTGTCTTTGATTGTATTTGATTTATTAAAGTTAATCCAATAACTGGTAATTTCTTTAACAGTGTGGAAAGAAGGCAAAATGTCATTAATAGAAGTATTTAAATTCAACACCATCAATAATTATAGGCATTCAGCTTTACATTGTGCCAGTTTATTGAAACTGGAGCTATTACTTGTTCTTTTTCTAAAAATGTTAAAATGCATAAGCAAAATATGATAGGAAATAATCGACAACATTGCCAACCACCACCTTTTTTAGTTAATATATCAGAGATTAATACACTGATTTTAAAATAACATTTAATGTAAAAAAATAAAGCTATAATAATATTCAGTAATGAAATAGAGTGATTTCTCTTAGGTAACTGTTGAAAGAGAAAAGCTCTTTTTACTAAACCAAAGGCCTTTTCGGTATCTTCTGAAATAAAAACTGCTGAACGATTAGTCACTTTTTAGTATATTTTAATGAAAAATAACAGCCTCTAAAGCTGATTAATCTTGAACACATTTACCCTGGTTTGAAACCAAAATTATTTGGATGTAAACATTTCTTTATTTTGTATAATAGAAATTTTACAATTGGTATAAATAAATATAATAGGATGATACCTTTCTACTTCCACTAGAATTGCAGTACCAGTCTTAGGTTCATAGGTTCATAGGTAGGTACTAGGTTATTGGCCTTAGGGCCTATATAAGCCTAGACAAAAAGGTACCCTGGCTTTCACCACCCAAGAAAATTATTTTCCTGTGCCCCTGTCAAGCAGAGCCACAGAAGTGATCCCTGGGGTGAATTTCCTAGTTCCCATCCAGTCATCAAGCTTTTTCTTGAAGAGTGCTAATGAGGAGCTCTGTTTGACATAGATAGGTAGCCTGTTCCAGAGTATGGGAAAACTCTGGGACAGTAATTTATAACTCTAGCATGTTCTGTTTATTGTGGTGACAAGGTTTAGGTCCCTAGAGCGTGTAGCTTGGAGAGATTGGGATTTCTTTAAGTGGAGCATGTCCAACAGCTCTGGGTTTGACATAGCTTTGTATGTTAGTCAGAGATTGCCTCTGAGTAGGCGATATGCGACGGAGTAAAGCTGGAGTTTTTTTAGACAGTCTGTGTAGGTCATTTGTTTGAGGCCAGTAATCCTCTATGTGAGGTATTTCGGCGGCCTTTTCAGTTGTTATAGATGTCTTGTGAGGTACATACCAAAAGGGGCATTGTACTCTATAATGGGTCTAATGAGTGATGAGTAGAAGGGAACAATGACCTCTTTTTTTTCTGGATGGGAAACCTTTTGTGATGAGGTGAGCCACATAGAAGGATTTCCTGACCACTGTGATGATGTGATTATCAAAGGAGAGACTTCTGTCCACCTGTGTCCCAAGGTCTCTTATCACACTTTCAGTGTTAAGTAGACTACCACCTATGTGGTAGCTCATGGGTACACAGTTTTTACCAAAGGGGATGACAATGCACTTTTTGGCACTGAGCTTGGGGCCTGGCTTTTACACCAGGCATCTGTTTCAGTGAGGCCCTTATGTAGGATGTCCACATCGTTAGGAGTTTCGATTATGGCTCCTAGTTTGCAGTCATCTGTGAACTTAGTTAGCCAAAGACCTTCTGTGTTAGCCTGTACTTCAGAGAAGTAGATACCAAACAGGAGAGGACCCAGGACTGAACCCTGTGGTACTCCGCTTATCACTGGTCTGAAGTCTGATTTGGAGTCTGCTACTTTCACAGTGTGGGTTCTGTCAGTAAGCCAGTTGGCAACCCATCTTGTGACATAGGCATTTATAGCTAGATTAGTGAGTTTATCTATAATTCCAGAGTGGGGGGTGGTGTTGAACACCTTGGCGAGATCTAGATAGGCTGTGTGAACCACCTTACCCTCATCTATGGCTTTGGTAACTGCTTCAAAGACGTCTATCAGGTTTAGGAGATATGATCTGCCTTTTACAAACCCGAACTGTGTGGGGTCCAGATATCTCCAATATCTTTGTTTATGAGCTCCATAATGATACATTCCATGGCCTTGCAGACTAGGCTCGTCAGGCTAATGGGGCGGTAGTTCCCAGGGTCTGTCAAGTCTCCCCCTTTGTGGAGTGGGATAACTGTTGTGATGCACCATTCAATGAGCAAAAAGCCTGAGGTGAGGCTATGACTGAACATGGTACTTAGGTGGGGTGCTAGTTCATTCTGTAGTTCATGTAGAAGGCAGCCTGGGATGTTGTCAGGTCCCATGGATGCTGTGTTCTTGGCTTTGGAGAGTGAGGTTTTTACCTGTGCAGCCGTGATTACAGGAAATTGCATTCTTCTGGTATAGAGATGGGCCCTTTAGGGGGTGAGAGAGGTGTAAAGTTAGCACTGAACCTATCTGCCAGGATGTTGGCAGTATCAGTTGGTTCTGTATATTTAGTGTCATTGTGTTGTAACTCAGAGCAGATCTGAGTGTTGCCATTGAGATTCTTGACATAGCTATAGAATGCTTTGTGGTTATCTTTAGAATCAGTGGCGATATGTCCTGTTTTAGGATGGCCAATAGGCAGTCTTCTTAATGTAAAAACACACTTTAATTAGCCATGTATGAAAAGGTACCAGAAACAAATCTAACAACCAGCTAGACATAATTGCAATGTGAGTCAAAGGCAGACAAGCCAGCTATGTCCTTATTTATTAATACCATAAGTATCCTTTCCATAGCCTGACAGATAAGGCCTGTCAGGCTTAAGCATCTGTAATTATCCAAGTTGATAGACAGCCTGCCTTTGTGCAAGGGGATGACTCTTGCTGTCTTCGATTCCTCCATAATAAAGCTGGTTTGGAGGTTAATATTGACTGGCCTCTGCAGAGGGTCTGATATGTCCTGTTTTAGGATGGCCAGTAGGCAGCCCTGTATGTTAGCTGTTCCATGGAAGTAGTGTTTTTCGCCTAGATAGTGCCTTGAGTACTTGTTCTTGGGAGATTTGAAGGGGGTGCAG
This sequence comes from Protopterus annectens, assembly GCF_019279795.1. Lineage (NCBI taxonomy): Eukaryota > Metazoa > Chordata > Ceratodontiformes > Protopteridae > Protopterus > Protopterus annectens. Next base: position 983,742,785 of record NC_056732.1, on the reverse strand, counting down.
ATACTGATAGATACTGGTGTGTGCTCTGAAAATATTGGAGGGGAAACAGAGTAAAGTTGTAACTTGTTTGCCAGAAGACTGGCTATGTCCCCTGGGTCTGATTATGTAATGTAATTTACTACTAATTTTGTACAGTGCCAGGAATTGTTTCTGAGGACTCTAACATAGTTAAATAAGGCTTTGTAGCTATCCTTCATCTGGGTGGCTATTTCTACTTATATGGCTTTGGTCTACTTGCTCAAAGTCTGGAGTTCCCTTTTAAATTTAGCAAGAGTGTTTTTGGCATTAAGAGAGTTAAATTATTTTTATGTGCATTTAGTTTTATTTTTCTTATAGAGTCTGTTTATCTGCAGGTTCCACTACAGGGGGTTATTTTTAAATTTGGCATTGTATTTACATTGAAGGAGAACATCAGTGTCTATGCAGTTATTTACATGTGTATAGATTTGTCAGTAAAGGATTCTTCATAGGCAGTTGGGACGTCAATTTGGAAGAGGATTTTGAATTTTGCCAGTTCATCATTCAGTTTTAGGAGATTAGCGTTAGCATAATTTCTGAATACTGAGGTATTGGAAGAAGCTTCCAGCATCATTCTTAAGGTAAATGTGACTGATTTTTGGTCAGATTTAACCAGAGAAAAAGTTACAATTGGTAGGTGAGCAAAGCTGACCCATATTGGTAAGAACAAAGTCCAGGATTTACCTTGGTTGGGTGTAGACTAACTGAATCAAAGAGTTGGTATTGATAAAGTCCAGAAATTTCTAGGCGTACATATTTGAGGATGTGTAAGTCTCCCAGTTCATGGATTTGTAGTTATCTAGGAGAGGGGTGGTTGGCTTAATGCATAGGGTATCCATGCTATTTAGAGAGGATCAATAAGCTGAAGGGGACCAAGAGGGTATCATATGATAAGCTATCATATGATAAGGGGGTTTATTAATACATGGACATGGAGAAGTTCTAGGCCACTAACTTTTCTAAAGAGTTTGGAGGTGTTTTTTAAGAATGTGAAGACCCAGTCACTATTAGTGCTATCATCAGGTGTGCTGGACCTGAACATGTGTTAGGCATTGAAACCCTGCACTAACGAGTGCTCTTATTGGTCTTGAACCAACTCTCTCTGATGATACATATATATCAATGTGTTCCAGGGTAAGGAATAACTGTAGGGAGTTGAGCTTTTTGTTAAGACTCTTAGCATTGAACAACAATACCTTTATTTTATCCAGATTCTATTTTGTTATGTTAAATTTTAGGAGACTGGTATTGCCTAAAAAGGCATTGTGGGGGTGAACAAGGATTTAACAAATATATGAAAACCTTGGTGAGGTAGATGCAGGCCATCTCTGGCAAAGCAGTTAGAATTGTGTTCCATCTCCTACTAGTCTAATATTTTTGTACCCCCTCTTTGAATGACACAAGAAGCTAAACCAGTTGTGGAAGTTACTAATCTTTTGTTTGCATTTTGGCATTTTTCTTGGAAAAGGTTAAATACTGCTCAACGCTAGGTTCATACTTGCCTCGGACTCATATTCTGTGAGCTCTATTATGTCCCTCTTCATATAATCCAGGGAGGTACATCTCAGGTCATTACATCCATGTGCACCATGAGTGTGTCACATGTGCACTTATCCCTCAATTACTTGAGTACATCTGTGATATAGCAAATTCTGGCACCTGACAGCATACATCTCAATGTGGAAACATCAAAAATCTGGACAAAGGCCCATGAAAAATAGGTACAAATCTGTACACTGATTAACATAAAGTTTGCACGCACAATTATGTAACCCTGCCCACTCCAATGGAATTGTGGGATACCGACTTTGAAATGCAAACTGAAGAACATACAACCAAAATATGGCCCCAGACCCTGTAGTAAATGCTAACCTTTTTTTTTGAAATGTGTAGCAATGATGTTCACTGAGAAGGGAGAAGATGATGTACTTTAGGATTTTGTTTTGGTGAAATCTAGTATGTGGGTTTTGTGGTAAAAGGAGGGCATTTAATGGTAGGCAATATTCTAACCTTAGCAAAATAATATTATAGTTTACTAGGAGGACCTCAAAAGTAATTTTCCATGGCCTACTGATCAGTGGTGTAGCTTGAGTTTCTGGCATCCTGGGTTGTCTGAGTTTGCCACCCACCCCTCCTCACAAAATCATGGTCAAATGGGGCCACCCATACATAGTCCTGCCCCCTGCAGCCATTCCTATGTCCCATTACTTGGCTATTTCACCGCATTTATCATAAACACTGTAATGTGCATACTACTTTACTTCTGCAATGATTATTTGGATTTAATTTAAAACTTTTATTTTACATTTTATAGCACAAACACTAATACACATCTGCTAAACAAAGCAATACAGCCTCACGATGAAAATAGACTAAGCATTAAAACTTCTCTGCCTTTAAAACTCACATTCATTGAAACAACACTGAAACCCACATTCAAAGAAATTGCATGCCATCTGGCCAGTGCTGGATAAAGATTACCTTTGGGCTGTTTTCAAATCATAGGCCCCTTGCACACACAGCATACATGTGTTCTTTGATACACATTTCTGACTGTATTAAATTACATTCCTTGTATAATACAGTACACTTGTTAGAGCACACTTTAAATTTATTGTTTTGAACATTTTTCCAGTAAGCACAAACCAATAATGACAAAGCTGCCCAATTCAGAATATTTACATCATACAAGTCTACTCAAACTTCTACAATCCACCAGTATCAGTAAATATGCACAATCTCTGCAGAAGTAAAAGTCTTCTAAGTAATTCCACATTAAAGAAATCTGTAAGATCTGTAACTAATGAAGAGGTTGCTGCTAGCAAATAACTTTATATTTCATTATTTCATCTACAAATAAAGTGCCTGTTACCCTTGAGGAATAAATTGGTTATGTAACATTAAAAAAATGATAATCTAGCAATATTGCAATAGGGAATGGATGGCAAACTGAACAGGTTCATAGTTACTAGGTATCTCTGCAAAAGCGGACATTCTTAGGACTTCAGCATCTACCCCTTTTAAAAGTGCAACACAGTATAGTATCAGCAATCCATCTACATACTGTGGGAGTAGACCCACAGCCTTCTGCAACAAAAGCAAGTATTCTACCTGTTGTGCTTCTAACACAAACAGGCTTGATATAAGCAGCTGCTTATGTCGAGTCTGTTTGTGTTGTTAGTAGCAGAACAGGTAAAACACTTGCTTTTGATGCAGAAGGCTGTGGAGCCTACTCTCAAGGTGGGAGTAAAATCCACAGTCTTCTGCATTAAACGCAAGCATTTTATCTTTTGTGCTACTAACAACACAAACAGACTTGGCATAAGCAACACTAAACTTCTCTCCCCCTGAAGAACTATGCAGCACAAGAAATCTGGAACAGAGCCAAAATTTATGGGGGGACGATAAAGGCCCTAAACCATGGACACGTTTTAAACATTGTATAATCTTGGAAATGCTGCTACAATAAAATATTTTGTGTTACCATGCGTTTCCTGAAAGATAGGAAGACTGAAACTTAAATGGCTATCATTATTTAGTGAATTCATTTCTCACTGATTTGCCAGAAAACCACAAATTTTAAGAGGAACAGAACAAAAGCATGAACCAGACATTCCAGACATTTTGTAAAACTTTGTGGACATTTGAGAACTATGGATAACTTCTTAACTTACAAGTGATGGTGGAATGGGTAGAGAATTTAGGCTCTTGCTCCCTGTACCCAAGGTACAGGGTCTGAGTAATTCTAACCAGCAGTTATAGCTAAGTGGGGCATTTACTTATACACAGATGCAAATGTAATGCCTCCAACAAGCTCTGTAAATGTAATGCCTGGAAGTTGTTTCTCCTGCTGTTAAAAGTACAGTTAAAGTGGGCACATAGTCAGAGGCAAGGGCTTCAGGTGCAAGGGGTGCACTTGCACCCTGATTCGGCTGGCCCGGAGACTTCATTTTCTTTTAATTTAAAAAAAAAATGTTTTTTTTTTTCTTTGCGTCAAGTCGCACAGATGGAACAGGTGTTTGCGACATGATTTCATCTTCTACGTCTGTGCGACTGTTGGCTTATGTCTTTAGCTTCCGCCTCCTCCACCCCGCGCATGGAATTTCAAATCCAAAAGATGTTGGGACGAGTGTACAAGTGAGAGGTAAGTGTGTGCGTGTGTGTTTTTAAGTGTCTGAGAGGTGTGTTCATAGGTTCATAGGTTCATAGGTTTATACTAGGCTATCTGCCCTAAGGCATTTATAAGCCTAGCCCAAATTATTGTGGCTTACGCCACCCCTTATATGAAAAAATACTGTGCCCATTAGTTTGTTGTGCCTCTGTCCAGCAGTGACACAGAGATGATTCCCGGGGTAAACCTACGATCTCCCATCCACAGGTCTAGATTTCTCTTGAACAGAGTCAGCGAGGTGCTCTGCCTCACATGGACCGGGATTTTATTCCACAGCATAGGGAGTCTCTGAGTGATAAATCTATCCCTCCAGCATGTCCTATTTATATCCGTGCTAAGGTTTAAGTCGCTTGCTCTAGTGGTTTTGGTGGATTTGGATTTTTGAGGTGGAGCATGTCCATTAATTCCGGGTTGGACATGGCCTTGTATGTCAGGCACATGTCACCTCTGAGCAGACGGTATGCGACTGAATAGAGCTGGAGTTTCTTCAATCTGGCAGCATATGACAGATTTTGGAGTCCCTTTATCCTTTTGGTGAGGAACTTTTGGGGTCTCTCCAATTGCTGCAGATGTCGGGTGAGATACATGCCGAATGGGGCATTGTACTCGATCATTGGTCTGATAAGTGAAGAGTACAGGGGAACAATGACCTCACTAGATCTGGATGTGAATCCCTTCATGATCAGGTGGGCAATGTAGAAGGTCTTTCTAACCACTTTAGCAATGTGAGTGTCAAAAGAAAGGCCACTGTCAACCTGGGTCCCCAGGTCCCTGATAACCTCTTCTGTGCTTAGTGGATTGCCACCTATATGGTAGCTTGGGGTTACCTTGTTTTTCCCGAAGGGTATGACTATACATTTTTGGCGTTTAACTTCAGGCCATGGCTCTAGCACCAGCTATCTGTTTCCGTGAGTCCCTTCTGAAGGATATCCGTGTCCAATGCACTTTCCACTATGGCCCAGTTTGCAGTCGTCTGCAAACTTTGTCAGCCAAAGTCCTCCCATGTTGGCCTGTACTTCTGAGAAGTAGATGCCAAACAATAGGGGCCAAGGACCGAGCCCTGTGGGACACCACTTGTGACCGGCTTGGAGTCTGACACAGCGCCAGCAACTCTAACCCTGTGGGTTCTGTCCTTAAGCCAGTTTGCAACCCATCTTGTGACATATGGGTTTACATTTAAGCTGGTAAGTTTTTCTACAATACCCGAGTGGGGTATTGTGTCGAAAGCCTTGCAAGGTCAAGGTAGGCTGTATGGACTGCCTTTCCTCATCAATGGCCTTGGTGACTGTTTCAAGAAGTCGACCAAGTTCAAAAGGCATGATCTTCCCTTGACAAAGCCAAACTGGGTCGGGTCCAATGTCTGCAAGTCCCCTATATCTTTGTTTATGAGCTCCATTATGATCCTCTCCATAGCTTTGCAGACTAGACTTGTTAAGCTTATGGGGGTAATTACCAGGGTCCGTGAGGTGCCGCCTTTGTGGAGTGGGACCACAGTTGCCGTCACGCCACTCCATGGGCACGTATCCTGTGGTAAGGCTGAGATTAAACAGCTGCCTTATGTGTGGGTTTAATTCCTCATTTAGCTCATGTAGCACACAGCCGGAGACACCATCCGGTCCCATTGATGCTGTGTTTTTAGCTTTAGAGAGAGCAGCTTCCACCTGCGCATTTGAGATGTCCGGGAGGCTACACTCGGCTGGGATAGTTATCTCTCCTTCAGGGGGGAACAGGGGGGTGAAGTTTGTACCGAACCTGTCTGCCAGTATGTTGCCAATGTCTGTGGGTTCAGTGATTTTGTATCATTTTGGACTAATTCTGAGCATATCTGGGAGTTTCCACCCAGGTTCCTAACATAGCTGAAAAGGCCTTATGATTGTCCTTTGAATCCATGGCAATTTTTCTCTCAAAATTGGCCTTAGTTGATTTTATGAGTGCTCGTATTTTTTACTAATAATGATCAGGGGTGACTTCCCTTTTATGGATTTTGTTCTATCATGTAATAGCTTTCTCCTCTTATTGTAAAGTTTGTTAATGGCTGGGGTCCACCAGACTGGACGTTTGCCCTTTGTGGAAAGAGTCTTGGTTTTATTTGGGATTGCCTGATCCATGCAGTCCTGGAGGTGTTCATAGAAGGCATTTGTAAGGGCTTCCAGCTTGGGTTGTGGTTTCCTCTGGCTCAGGGGCCTTGAAGGATACCACACCAGTCTTGAGTAGTGTGAAGTTTGCTTTAGAGAAGTTCTTCACTATGGTCTTTTTTGCTTGGGGTGGGGGCGGGATGTGGATTTCCAGTGAGATTAGTTTATGATCAGATCTCACCAATGAGGGATATACTTCCGGTGTGGAGCATTTTGTCCCCATGTTTGTGACAATGAGATCTAGTATATTTTCTCCTCTCGTGGGAACAGTGATTAGCTGTTCCATGGCATTTGAATTTATGAACTCCAGGAACCGTTGGGCTAGAAAGTTAGGGCTTGAGTAATGTTCCCAGTCTATATTCGGGTAGTTGAAGTCACCCAATATGATGGTGTTTGTGCAAGTAAGAAATAGGTAGTTAGGGCCGGGGATGTTAAAAGATGTTGGGACGAGCATACAAGTGAGAGGTAAGTGTGTGCGTGTGTGTTTTTAAGTGTTTGAGAGGTGTGTGCAAGTAAGAAATAGGTAGTTAGGGCTGGGGATGTTAAAAGATGTTGGGACGAGCGTACAAGTGAGAGGTAAGTGTGTGCGTGTGTGTTTTTAAGTGTTTGAGAGGTGTGTGCAAGTAAGAAATAGGTAGTTAGGGCCAGGGATGTGTGGACAGGGTTGCCAGCTTTTCAAATGTCCAAAGTGGGACATTTTTGGTACAGACATCAGATTTTGCAGGCCAAAACATACCCACGGCCAGTAATGAAGGATAAAACGTCACTTTTTTCTAAATAAAAGCTTATTTTTGTAGCATTTTATGTTACTTATTCTGTTTCTTATAATATCTAGGTGTTTCAGATCATACAGAATAACTGTTTGATACAACTTTTACATAAAATATAGGAAATAATTTTTCTCTAAAATCTCAGGACATTTGCCATTTTTACAAATTCTTTGCAGGACACAACTGTCCAAAGAGGGACTGTCCCTTGCAAAGTGGGACAGGTGGTAACCCTAACATACCAGGATATCAATGGCTGAAATAAATGTTTCATGAGCCTTACAGCCTTTATTTTTTTTTCTTTTTGTGACAAATTAATTTGTTTATGAATTTCATCAGCACACTTGTTTTCTGAATGTTAATGAAGCTCTCATAACAATATTAATATCATGTAATCTGTTAAAAGTATCAGCACTTTTAAAATATTTTTTTTTAACTGTTTTGTTAGGAGAAACATGCTACCTACAATTTGTGACCACTCAAATGTTCATTCTGACATTTAAAAACTTGTAAGCTGTCTTTGTGACCATTGTACATACTTTAGTCTCTAGCCCCTTAAATACCACTGGACTTACATTTTTTTCCATTAACCTTAGTCATTGTGTTTCCTGTGTCCATCTCTAAATAATTTTATAACTGCATAGTATAAATGTTTTTCATTTACCAAGTGTATCACAAGCATTTCAAGCTGGACTATCTAGTTGCTTTAGATGGCCTTCCAAGGACACTGTCTACAACATCAACTTATATTTTCCCAACTTGTATCCATAGTCAGCAGCATTTGATGTAAGGCTTCAGTTTACACCCACAATAGGCCATCTTTGCGACATGGTTATGGCATCCACAAAGGATACAGATAAAGTTACTGGATCTGCAACATTGCTTTCTCATGCCTGTTGCCACACTGATTGATTATAGTGGGTAGGGTCTATGGCTGTCCATTTATTATGAGGTGTTGTCTTGGATAACCATATTGTAAGTGTATGATAATTTTTCTCTTTGATTAATTCTGAACTTTATTTTACCTTTGTTTTTATGCTCAACTTTTATTTCAAACCGACCCAGTTTCCCAGTCATGTTTTTAAGCTGAATACATGAAAGCTCACTTGCTCTACACATGACTAGGGCTTTATCCAGAATCACCTCTCTCAGTAGTCTGCCCCTGACTTGATCATTACTGCCATCCCATACATCTGTCTGTCCCATGTGGATGTAAAAATTAGATAGGGGTTTTTGTATGCATTAGGAGTTTAAGTGTTCTTCCAAATAAACGCATGTGGGTTTGTGATTTCTATGTAACAGGCAGTGGAATGCTACAAGAAGAGACAGAGGACACAGGTTCGCTACACTGATAGAAATTACATGGTGCAGCTCTGCATGGACATATGGGGCAACTATACGAATACAATATTAGTGAGTTTAAGGAATTACCAGGATTTCATGTCCGGGTGTGGCTTACAGAACCTGTATAATAGGGAGAAGACATTTATGTTACATTTGCAGCATATATAACATATGTGAGTAAGAACAAAATAAGACACACCTGAAATTTCCTAGTGATAATCTACTGATAGATGCGGGAGCTGAAATGCAACTGTTGCAGGGAAACAAAGACAACCAGACAGTATTACTAAGCACATACTCACCAGTAGGTAATATATACACATACTGGTTTAACTAGGCTGATGTGGATGTAGCAGTTGCCCTATGCAGGTGTCGAAGGACATAGTATTAATGGAGGGCACCAATAGAAGTTTCAAGACTGACATGTATGAAACAGAAGAAATGTCACATCAGTTACATCCTCCCTGTGTGGTTAGTTCCTCATTGGTTGTAATGCAGATCATGAAGTAGGAAAACAAACAAAGCACAAATGTGGGTATGCAACACATCCTTTAGAAAAATGCAAACTAACACAAATCCTGTTAGTCTAGCAATTTTCTAAGTTCATGAGAGAAATATTTGTAATCTGTCCCTATTTATGTTAAGCTTTGGACATATTTCTTGCACTAAGAGGTTGTGGTGAGTGTGTGAGTGTGTAATGTCCTAGTTAGAATTATCAGGTGGAATTTATTTTCAAGTGCATTTTTAAGGAATTGTGAGCTTCAAGGGAAGATAAATTTACTGCTGCTCATGCTAAGTCTGCTTAAAATATGCAACTGTTTAGTTCAGCAAATGGTATCACTATTGTCATATAGAATTTTAAAGCAGTGTTAATAGCACAGCAGGTAGCATACTTGCATCTTGATGTAGAAGGCTATAGGTTCTACTTCCACAGCATGTAGATTTGTATTTTAAGGAGATGGGGTGCTGCAGTCCTGAGTATGTCCTCCTTTGGAGGAAATACCTAGCAGCTATGAACCTGTTTTTCAGCTTGCCACCCATTCCCTATTGCAGTATACTAGCTTACCACTTTTGTTTAATGTAGCATGGGCAATTTATTCTTTAGGAGCAGTAGGTACTGAATTGTAGATATGATTGCATAAGATATTTACATAAGCATAATGGTTTAGACATACAATTAAAAGTATAGTATGTAGTAACATTTGACTGTTCATACAGTATGTTTAGTAGAGATAATGCTGCAGATGTACTAAAAATAAGACAAGAAAGGAAAAACTAAAAAGCACTAGCCAGCTTGTCAAAGCAGGAGAATATAGACAAGTTCATGTGAGATTCATTGACATTTTAAGGGAAACTGTGAAGACTGTGCATAAAACACATATTTCTATCCAGAATTCATACCTCAGTCTCAGCCTCTTAGAGCAAAAAATCTGGACAAAGATTAAAATGATGGGGGAACAAGTAGGGAAAGATTTTAAATATTGCTCTTACAAATTTAGAAAGTTGATACAATAATAGGTTTTGCATTAGCATGGAATTGCTGAAGGATGTGGAGTCTTCAACTCAAATGTTTATCATTATTTAATGACTTAAATCCTCAGCTATTTGCCATAAAAGTACAGATTTTAGGAAGAACACACAAAAAATATGAGGCAAAAATCTGGACATTTTGTGAAAATCTGTTCAGTTGAGAGGTATAATGGTGCTTACTGCAGTATTAAGTTTTCTTTGCATAAACATGTACAAAAGCAAAAATCAACTAGTTTTATGTATTTATTTTTTGTTGTTGTCCAGGTTAGTATGATGCACATGCCAATCATTGGTGCAGCTGAAACACATCAGAAAATGTTTTTTTTAATCCCATACCTGACACTTTTTTTTGTTTGTTTTTGTTCAGTAACATCATTGATAGAAGATCTGCAAGATATTGACAACAAAGGTAGTAGTAGCCCATTGGATTCTTTAGGCTGTCTTATAACTTCAAAGCCAATGCATCAGACAAGAAGCGATCATTCAGATATAGTAGCAATATGATATAGTTCATTACTGACAATTAGTTTTCAGAATTCTTCACGTTGTAGGTTTTGCATCATTTTAAGATGCAGATAAAATAAGTTGAACTGAGCAGTGTTAATGGTGGAAAAGCGAGACGTCAGTGAAAAAACTAAGGAGTCAAGATAGGGAATAGAAATACTTGTTCTGTAATAACTCTCAAAATCCATGACTACTGTGTTTGCTCGGTGTGTCGATTGCAAATCCTTGACAACACTAACTCAGTACTAAATTTATCTGCTAGTGATCTTGCCTTACTGAGAATGTCATTCCTAAAGTGTTCTTCAGCATCGTTGCGGTGCTCCTTGAAAATTTTAATAAGTCTGTTGATATGTTGTTGAGCCTCTACTATATCAAGTTAAACAGACTGAAACATCTGGGCAACAGGCTCAAGAACTGATGAGTAATTTGCAATAATGAAGAGAAAAATAAGAAACGTGCACGATGAGCAAGCGCTGAGTAACATATGTGCATTTTGTCTGGTTTCACCAGCAGTGCTCTTCTGAAGATCAGCCAGGCAGTCATATATTTTCTCAAAGTTCTGACTAAACACATGAATGGATTTATATTTCTCGGTCCATCGTGTCTCACACAGAAGAGGTATATTTGGTGCCAATGCTCGTCGTTTTGGACTGCCATGGAAAAAATAATCTTGATAGCATCAGCAGCACTATGCATTTCAGGAACATCATTCAGATCACTGACTACAAGGTTTAGTCTGTGAGATGCGCAGTGGATAAAGGCTGTTTTTGGATACTTTTCACAAATCTTTGCCTGACCACCATTCTGGATGCTTGCCATTATGGAGCAGCCGTCATAGCCAGTCTGAGAAATTTTTCCAGGTCTAGACCGCACTTTATGCATTCACTGACAATGACATTTGATACAGACTGTGCATCTCTCACAACAATGGGAACAAAATCTGCAAACTCTTCTCGAATACAATCATCATCAACAAATCAAATGCCCAGTGACAACTGCTCAATGTCTGAGATATCTGCAGTTTCATCTGCGAATACACTAGATCCAACTGCCCTGTTTGCTGCACAAACAATCTCCTTTTGAAGTATGTGTTCGTATTCTGCCAACAGCTCATTTTGCACCCTATGGGATATGTACCAAGCATTTCCTGCACCTGTTTCACTGTGCTATTTCAGTATTGTGTCACCAGCTTCAATACGAAAATCTAACAAGTAACAAATTTCCACCAGAGCCTTCTTTTCCACAGAGAGGAATGTCAAGGGTTGCACAGTAAATAATGGTTGTTTTCCTACTGCTGCATCTGGCTGTGGAATAACAGCTGTTTCTGGCTTCTGTCGTGTTCGTGTATGAGAAAAATTTACAGCATCTTCAGTAGAACCTCTGTGCCATGATGATTGCATGTGATTTCTTGCAAGACTCATTGAAGGCATTATATTTTGTGCACACACTAGTGATGAAGCTGCCTTGAACCCACGGTGAAGTAACTGAGGAAATAATACACAAGTTAAGCAGAGTGGGCCTTTCAAGAGAGGAGAAAATGCAAGCCATGGTGAGTACTGAGACAACCAACTATATCTGAATATAGCTGTTAATAAATAATGACATGCATTTCAGTTTCAGACTTCATATCATTCAGAAAATTTAATTCTAACATAAATCCTTTTATTCTAGCAACTTTCTAATGTGTCCCTAGTTTTGGGCCTTTATCCACAACGTTATAACAGGCTTTGTCCAGATTTCTTGTGTTAACAGATTGAGAGGTATGGTGTGTATGTGTGTCTGTATGTATAAGAAGGAGGAGCATACCCTCAGCTGTCCAGGTTTTGGAGAATGTCCAGATTTTTCCCATATTCCTCCTAAAAAGTATTGAAGTTGCTAAGTAATGACAGACATTTGAGTTTTAGATATAATATCCTTTAGAAAAATGCATACTAGCATAAATGCTGTTATTCTAGCAATGTTCTAAGTTCATGAGAGCAATATTTATAATCTGTTCCGATTTACTTTAGGCTTTGTCCAGATTTCTTGCACTTAAAGGTTGAGGTGTGTGTTAGAGAGAGTGAAATGCCCTAGAGTTAGCAGGTGGAATTTATTTTCAAGTGCATTTTCAAGGAATTGTGAGTTTCAAGGGAAGATAGTTTTACTGCTGCTCATGCTAAGTCTGCTTAAAATGTGCAATTGTTTTGTTTAGCAAATAGTATCACTATTGTGGTATAGAATTTTAAAGCAGCACAGCAGGTAGCATACTTGCATCTTGATACAGAGGGCTGTAGGTTCTACTCCCATAACATGTAGATGTGTATTTTAAGGGGGTGTATGTCTTCCTTTGGATGAGCTGCCTAATAACTATGTACTTGTTTTTCAGCTTGCCACCCATTCCCTATTGCAATATACCAGCTTACCATTTTTTTTAATATAACGTAAGCAATTTATTTTTCAAGGGCAGCAGGCAGTGAATTTGTAGATGAAACAATGAAATATAAAGTTGTTTTCTAGCAACAACCTCTTCACTGGTTTCAGATCTCTTTAATGTGGAATTATTCAGATGAGTTTTACTTCTGCAAAAATTCTGCATATTGATTGATATTGGTGAATTGTATGACAGAAGTTTGAGTAGAGTGGCCTTTTTATTGTTGAAATGTTCTGAATTGGCAGGTTGTCATTATCGGTTCATATGATTTGTTTCATTGCTTAAAGGAAAAATGTTCAGAACTATAAATTTAAAACACACTCTAACAAGTGGTGCTGTATTATACAAGGAATATAATTCAATTATTATAAAGTATAATTAATAGTATAATTAATACAGTCAGGAGGGTGAATCAAATAACTTTTGCATGGTTCTAAAAATGTGTGCAAGGAGCCTATGATTTGAAAACAGCCCAAAGGTAAACTTACCCTGTCACTGGCTAGATGCATTTTCTTTGAATGCGGGATTCAATGTTGTTTCGGTGAATGTGGGTTTCAAAGGTAGAGAAGTTTTAATGCTATTTTATTTATTTTATTTTACATTTGTTTACCGGGCTAGTCTAGCTGGATATATGTCCATTTTCAGTAGAGGCCCGGGGAGAAAAGCTCCATACATAAAACTAAACTACAAGACATATTAATAAAAATTTAAGTACAGTAAGAATATACATTTAGTAATAAGAACAAGAAATACTTAAGGCACACACAAAATACACTAGGTCAGTAGTAGCATCACAAAATAAAATGCTAAAGATTAGCAGTTAGTTTCATTAATTCGGAGAGAAAGAAGTATAACAAGAGATTAGAAGGGATTAATGTAGAAATACAAGAGAGGAGAAGAGAGAGAAACAAAAGTCTAGAAGGGGAAGAAAAAAGAAGATGGAAATGAGGGCAGGGGAGAGAAAGGAGGAGTGAGTCAGAGCATAAGAGGAGAGCAACAGGGCAAGAAAAAAAGTAAGTGCATGTGTAGCTAATAAGACAGTAAGTAGTTAAGGTAGAGTAGGGGGGAATAAAAAGGTTAGTCAGGAGTCCTACAGGAACAAAGCCAGTGATTTTGGAAGTACAGTTTGATTTTTTGTTTGAAGAGTGGTAAGGAGGTGATTAGAGTAATATCTGTGGGTAGCAGATTCCATGTCCTACCTACAGTATTAGTGAACAGAGAGTCACCAGCCAAGTTATGAGATTTTACAGATTTGGTCATGAGTTTAGAAGAAGATCGAAGGGAGGTAAGATTACTATAAGGGATTAAAAGTTTAGAGAGTATAGGGGTGTTATCAGGTTGGTAAAGTATCTTGTGGGCAATAGTAAGTTGTGAGATCATAAGACAGTTTTGTAGCTCTAGCCAGCCTAGGAATTTTAGGTTATGACAGTGATGTGTTCTGAAAGGGTTACCGGTGGCAAAGCGGGCAATGCTATTGTAACAAACTGCTAGTTTATTTAGGTTAGCCTTCTTAAGGTTAGTGAAAATAGGTGATGTGTAAAAGAGAGTAGATATCAGATGGGAGTGGGCGATAGTATCCCTGGTAGTAGGTGTGAGAAATGGCTTAATACGGTATAATGATCCTATTTTTTTGTTAACTCTTTTCATTGTAAGACTATTGCTTTGTTTAGGTTTAGTAAATGTCTATCGGTGTTTGTGCTATAAATTTGAAATAAAAGTTGTAAATGAAATCCAAATATCTGTAATCATTGTAGAAGTAAAGCATAAAACAGTCTGCACACTGAGAGATTTGAACAGTGTCTATGACAAATGGGGAAAAATAGCCAAGTATTGGGACACTGGAATGGCTGCGTGGGCAGGGGTGGGGCTGAGTGGGTGGGGACATCAGAGGGGTGGGGCTACATGGGCGGGGCTTGAGTTTGCACCCCCCTGCAAAAAATCCTGTGGGCTCCCTTGGTCAGAGGATGTCTTGTCAACAATGCAGGCTGTCGAATCCCCCCACTAATTATATATACCAACTCTGAGATGGCACTACAGTGAGGAAAAGGACAAATTTACTGATTCCTACTGTAAGACAATCTCAGTCAGAACGGTTTGACGGCCTGCACTGTTGATTACATGCTGTTTGACAATGTGGCCATTCGATGATTGACATAGATCCCTTGTTTGTTAGGTTACATTTAAGAAGCCTTTGTGGTTTTAGGTAGGTTACTTTTAATATCCTTAGCATACATAGCTCTATGTGCTTTGTGTGAGCTATCTGTAGTGGTTACGCGTGAGAGCTTTGCCTCTGTTAACATTGTATAACTACATTGCTCACACACTGTGTCAGTCTGTTTAAGCAGGAGATGTTTGTCAGTAAACATTAGACAATTGCTACATTGTTTCAGGATACTGATTTTAACTTAGTTGGCTACAGAAATGGTTAAAAAATGAAGCTCCCCACAACCTCCACCGTATGAATACTAGCTCTGTAGTCATGCAACTATGTACAAAAAGAGCAAAGTCAATGATTACAGAAAACAGCATTTAACAACACTGTCTTACTGAATTGGGATGTACAGAATGTTTCATTGTACAGGTATCTGACTGTTCCTGAGATTTGGCCTTGATAAATTATTGAAAATTGCTTTGTGGTTTTGCGCGCAACATCAAATGTAAGAGACAATTGTTGCAAATGGAAGGCGACAGAAATACTAGAATTCAGGCAACTCAGGTTTCATTTTTTTTCAGATCAGCATGATATGCAGAATAAGAGTCATGTGAGATTTCTCTGAAGTAGATTTTACTGAATGGCATTTCTTCAGACAAAACTAAGCAAAATGGTATGCATTGTAAAGGATCTTGAACCTAATTGCAAAGTGTGGTCTGTAACCCTGGAGCTGATTTTAACTACTTGAAGTTGCGGAAGGTTTCCTTCAAGTAAAACTTTTGTTTCAGTTTTACCCACTTCTATTTGCAGAACCAGCATCTAACAATATCCAGTTTGGAAGAAATATACCATTCTGTTGTGGTGGTGATGGGGTTGGGATGACTCTCCAATGCATAAAGAGACACTGTACTGTGCTTTTGCAATAGCCAAAACTACTAGCTAACATTTGTATTGTTTTATTTCTTAGCCTTTGGAAAACATTATTTTCACTTTATTATGTTAATTTTCAGGCTGTCTGATACTTTTCGCCACTTTATTGAGACAGTGAAAGTGATTTATGACTGATCTCATCACTAGGCCACCAGGCAAGCTACAGCAAGATTTAGCAGTTTTCAGCCATCTGTGCCAGGGAGTATCTCTAAATAGACATCCTTTTGGATTAAGTTAATACTGATAAAGAGATCAAGAGACTAATGCCAGCTGAGCAGCAGTAGTCCTCATGTTGTCACCCAGAACGGTTAAAGAAAAGAAAGGGATTTATAAGAAGTACTTGATGCAGTGACAGCTGTTCTTTACTGCTTAACTGAGAATGAAGGCAAATGGCTTCCTTAAAAGAGTTTGCCAAGGATTTTTTTCTAGTAACCTGTTAATTCATGTGGATTCTTTTGGTGTACTGCTTCAGCTGCTGGGATATGTTTGCATTGTTACCAGCTGAAAACAAACAAGCAACCAAATAAATAAATGCATGTCAAAATCCTAGGATACCTAGTCTAGAATGACTGTTACAATGAATTTTATCAAAAAAAAGTGGAAGGAAAAAAAGAAAGATAAAGAGGAAAAATGGAAGAATGAATGAACAAATGAGTGGTTCAGCAACAGCTGAAACGATCTTAGACCAATATCGTTATATAAGACTTTAGAAAAACAGTTAATCATTTGCATCTTGGTTTGGGTTGTATAAGCCTTATGTATACATTAAATATATATTGCATCATCACGTTTCAACTTTGCTCATCGGCACCATTTTAACAGGATGTTTCTGCAACATTTAGTGACCTCGTCTTACATCTATTCATATGGAAGCCAATTAAATCAAAAGAATCCACAGAAATAGACACAACACATGGCTCTGCTTCTGTTTAGTATTTATGCACGCAGTGTATCCTTGGCTCAATGACAAACCTAGATAAAGGATAGAGAGGCATATTTGTATACATTAAAGATCTTTTGTTCTGGCAGGATGAGAAAGAATACAGTGTAAAAAGAACAAGACAATTAAGGAAGAGAAGTACTTTAGAATCCTCAGTGAGCACGATCCTTCCTTTCAGTTATGTGTACTATGGGGGTTAGAGAGCCCAGCAACAGCCTAGTTACTAATTAAGACATAAAGACTGCCTATGTCATGTGAAGCAATAAGTAGTGATGCCTTTCTCTGCTGATTTCCTAACCAGCCTGGCTTCTCCCCCTGCTGCATGTGCAGGGCCCACTGCTAACTACAGATCATACTCAGAAAAGATGAATTCAAAAACAGATTTTACAGCAAAGCTTGTGCAAATGGATGGACACAATGATATCTGAAGTAGTTAACAAATACATGTGGAAAAATGTCTTGGTGCACACTCAACGTGTATAGTTACATGCAGCCTTAATAAGATATGCGTGCTACACCCAGAAAATTTCTGTTAGGTTTGTAATCAGGAAACTAGTTTTACCTTGTTAAGATGTTAACTTGCAAACAATTAAGCCCAAGTTGTTTTTTACAAATATATTTATTTTAATTTGTCTATTTTGTATTAATTACACAGGTAGAGTGTTACAAATGAATATGTTTAGTCACAATCACTTCCACAGGTACTGAAAAAGTATATATCAAAAGAAAAAAAAATCTAATGCCAGAACAAACAAATCAGAGCAATACTTCTGCAGAGTGAACTTGAAAATAGTCCATGAGGATTAGTGCTCTACCCGGGCTAACAAAGTGATTAAAAATAAAAATAAGCAACTTGCACTGTAAAATCTTCTATATAAAAGCTTGCAGACAGAGTGACTGAATGCAAGAGCTGGAATACAGCAAAAAAAAAAAAAAACATGCAATAATATGTAATACTAGAAGGAAACAAGAATAAACTGTGGATAGCATTGTTATGTATTTATCACAGAAGGAAGGGGCTTGTTATGCTGTTGCAGACCATAGGTTTTATGGGGACTTATATTATTTATTTATTATTTGGTAACCGCAATCCAGACCATGAGGCACGAACAGTAAAGAAAAACAAAGAGTCATCATCATCAGCCCCCTTTTCCCATTTTTTTTACATGGGGTCGGGGTATCATGTTAATTGTTGCCAACTCTCTCGATGCAGTGCCACACTCCTGCCTTCTTCAATGCTCATGCCTGACTGTCGCAGATCTTCTTTCACACAATCCATCCACCTCTTTGCTGGACATCCTTGCTTCCTCTTACCTTCTTCCTGCCTGTCCCAAATCTTCCTCACCAGATTGTTTTCTGCTTTTCTGCACATGTCCAAACCACAGTGATCTGTTCTGTTTGATCTTTTCTGCAACTGGAGCTACCTTGGCTTCTGCTCTTATGTCCACATTTCTTCGTCTCTCCCACAGTGTGCATCCTACCACCTTTCTCAGAGACTTCCTTTTCCATCACCTCTAGCTTCTTCAACTGTTCTGCCTTTAATGCCCAGGTTTCTGTACTATACAGTAGTACTGGTCACACCACTGTCTTGTACACTTTACTTTTCAGTTTCTTTGGCATTCTTCTGTCATACACTACACCTGATAGTCTATGCCAGTTGGCTGCAGCCCCTCTGATTCTAGCTTTGACCTCTTCATTCAGACTACTCTTCTCCTCAACCATCCCTCCCAGATACTTGAAGCTGTTTACCTGTTCCACCATCTTCCCTTGTATCTATATTCCCAGCTTCTTCCGATTTCCCCAATCTGCTGCCATTACCACCATCTTATCTGTGCTTAGTTTCATCCCATGTGCCTTCAGTTTTGCATTCCAATCTCCTATCCTTTGCTGAAGTTCTAGCTCAGAGTCTGCCTGTAATGCCACATAATCTGCATAGAACAACTTTGTTGATCTCTCCCCTCTGACCTGTTTGCTAATGTAGTCCATCACCAGTGTGAACAGCAGTGGGCTCACAGCTGAACCCTGGTGTGCACCCACTCCAACTGGGAACCCCTCTGTGAGGCTGAACACTGTTCATACTTGAGTCACTGGGTCCTTGTACATAACCTGCACTAATTCTATCAATGTTTCTGGGACTTCAAACCATAGACAAACAAAGAGTACAGTTCACCAAATAACACTGAATAGTACAATCAAATAAAGAGTACAACCTGTTAGGTTCAATGAAGCAATCTACAAGAATAATAGATAATTAAAAAATTTTGCAAATACAGACAGAATTTAGATAAACTGTAGTTGCAATCAATAATATATGATATGCATTATATGCAATGTACAATATATACAAAAGCAATATATAATAAATATTGCTAAACTGGGCAAGTTAGTGGTTCTTGGGGCCAATGACTCTAAAGACAATCATAAGGCCTTCTTTAGCTATGTTAGAAACCTAGGAGGAAACTCCCAGATATGCTCAGAATTAGTTCAAAATGATGTGAAAATTACTGAACCTACACTCATTGCTAACATACTGGCTGACAGGTTCAGTGCAAACTTCTCCCCAAAAGGAGAGATATCTATTCCAGAGGATTGTAGCACCCCAAACATCTCCAACGCCCAGGTGAGAACTGCCCTCACTAAGGCAAAAAACACAGCATCCATGGGACCGGATGGTGTCCCCGGTGTGTGCTTCATGAACTCAACGAGGAATTAAACCCACAGTTAGGACAGCTGTTTAATCTTAGCCTCACCTCAGGATACATACCCAAGGAGTGGCGCACGGCGACTGTGGTCCCACTTCATAAGGCGGTGCCTCCACAGACCCTGGAAATTACCGCCCCATTAGCTTGACAAGCCTTATCTGCAAAGCCATGGAGAGGATCATAATGGAACTCATAAATAAAGACATAGGGAACTTGCAGACTTTGGATCCAACCCAGTTTGGCTTTGTCAAAGGCAGATCCTGCCTCTTAAACTTGGTTGACTTTTTCGAGACAGTCACCAAGGCCATTGATGAGGGAAAGGCAGTCCATACAGCCTACCTCGACCTGGCAAAGGCCTTCACACAATACCCCACTCAGGTATCATCAAAACTCATCAGCTTGAATGTAAACCCATACATCACAAGATGGGTTGCAAACTGGCTAAGCGACAGAACCCACAGGGTCAGAGTTGCTGGAGCCATGTCAGACTCAAAGCCTGTCACAAGTGGTGTCCCACAGGGCTCAGTCCTGGGTCCACTCTTGTTCGGCATCTACTTTTCTGAAGTACAAGCAAACACAGGAGGGTTATGGCTGACCAAGTTTGCAGATGACTGCAAACTGGGCCATAGTCGAAAACACATCTGACACAGATATCCTCCAGAAGAGCCTCACAGAAACGGATAACTGGTGCCAGAGCCATGGCCTGAAGTTAAACGCCAAAAAATGCATAGTCATACCCTTCAAAACAAGGTTACCCCTAGCTACCATATAGGTGGCAATCCACTGAGCACAGAAAAAGTCATCAGGGATCTGGGGACCCAAGTTGACAGTAGCCTTCGCTTGACACTCATGTTGCTAAAGTAGTTAGGAAAACCTTCTATATCGCCCACCTGATCATGAAGGGATTCACATCTAGATCAAGGGAGGTCATCGTCCTGTACTCATCACTCATTAGACCTATGATTGAGTACAATGCCCCGTTTGGCATGTATCTGACCAGACACCTGATGCAGCTTGAAAGCCCCCAAAAGTTCCTCACCAAAAGGATAAAGGGTCTCAAAATATGTCTTATGCTGCCCAACTGAAAGAACTCCAGCTCTATTCAGTCTCATACCGCTTGCTCAGAGGTGACCTGTGCCTGACATATAAGGCCATGTCAAACCCAGATTTGATGAATATGTTTCACCTCAAAAAATCTAGATCCCTCAGAACCACAAGGGCGGGAGACTTAAACCTTGACACAGTTATAAATAGAACGTGCTGGAGGGACAGATTCATCACCCAGAGACTCCCTATGCTGTGGAACAAAATCCCGGTACATGTGAGGCAGAGCACCTCGCTGGCCTTGTTCAAGAGGAATCTTGACCAATGGATGGGAGATCGCAGATATACCCCAGGGATTACTTCAGTGTCACTGCTTGACAGAGGCACAGAAAAATGATAGGCATAGTTTTTATTCAAACTAAAGGGGTGGCGAAAGCCACATAACTATGGGCTAGGCTTATAAATGCCCTTGGGCAGATAGCCTAGTATGAACCTATGAACCTATGAACCTATAAGGATATACCCAACATCAAGGGAATTCAGGAGTTAACCATTATCCTTAAAGCAACTGATTCTTATGTACTCGTGGAGGTGTTAAACAAGATTTGTCATGAAACCTTGGATATAATTTTGTCTCTTTATTTCTACTGGCAGTTTGTTCCACAGGGCTGGACCAAGCATGGAGAAAGCATGTTCATGTGTGACAGTTTAGAAGATGGGTCTTAGAAGGGTGAGGTTTCCTGTTTGGTGCTTCTGGAGGAGTGCACTTGTTCACCGTAGTGGATGTTTCCTTTCCAGAGGAGGGCAGTACCCCTTAGTTAAAACTTTATACAGGATGGAATCTAGAGGATAAGTTCATCGCTTTGTTACTAGAAACCAATTAAAGATTTTTAGAAGATTATAGTGGTGTGAGTGGGTCTCAGCAATCAAGGTAAATCTAAATGTTTTATTTTCTGTTATCTCTAATTACTGAGTATCATAGAAGGAGTGGAAAACAAGCAGAGAGAGAGAGAGTCCATATTCTAGTTTGGCTTGTAATATATTTTTGGCAATGGATTTTCAGGCTAGGAGGGAGATTCTAGTGTATGAGATTTCTTAGGATTACGTAATGATATATTAGTTTTTAAGGATAATGCAAAAAATAAGAAAATTTGTAATGAGAGTAAAACAGATGGAACAGATAAACTTTCAGGTCTTGTGAAAAGTATATATGCATGGGTAACTGCCACTACAGACTTGTGCAAAATGGCTGGAGGTAAATTTCAGGAGTCTCTCATTAACCTGTAGCCAGAACATGCCACAGACATTACATATGAGGAAGCACCAGAAATATTTCATGCAGCTTTCAAAAGGCTAATAAGAAATATAACCCAGTTGTTGTTGCATTTAAGAATGTTTTATTAAGAAAGGTGGGAAGGTTTATGGCAGTCCAAGAGAATATTTTCTACATTTGTGTTGTGTTGTATAAAAGTCATTTTGGAACTAAGAGGACATGCATACATGTTTAACAGTAATCACTTAGGACCAGGCAGCCTGCTTTGATTATGCATATAGAAAAAAGAGAGGCTAGCTCTTGGCAGTATAAATTTAAAATAACTAAATGGAATTCTAGGCACAGAACTTCTTACCATGGTACCATTTCTGTTTAAAGTGATTTGCTGCTATTCTTACCTTCATGGTTGCTTTATTGCTGTAATGCGTATTGTGGTTTTGCCATAATTGTTTCATAATTTACAACAATTTTCCCTTTTTTTTTAAACACGTTTATTGAATTATCACTTGTGACATAGTCAAATTTACAGTTATGTAAAAGTAATTAACCTGCATTAACAAATTAACATTAACAAACATTATACTTCACATATATTGCTATATATCATATATCATAAGCAACATTACATAAATTATTCAATTCCTGCCCCCTTTTTTAACAAGAAACATCTTTATTAATCCATCACATACAACATAAGCAATCATACCTTTATATAAATGAAAACAAACCAGACCGACACAGTCCTAGTTGCAAGCATTTTACATCACAAACCACACTGACACACTCCCATTTGCAAACATTATACATCACATATAATCTACCCAATCGTTTTCAGTCAGATGTTACATAGCTCATTTAAGTCCTGCCTTCTTTTAAACCTCATTCCTCCCGTTATTTTTCATTGTTTGATGATCTGCCTCCCTGTAATTCTCTGTTGAATGCCTTTAAACCTTTGATGTCATGTAAGTCATTCGACCAAAGTTGTCAGTTCAGTGCATGGAAGCAGTTCTGAGGACTAGGGTGTTTTTTTCTAGTGAAAGCAGAGCTGTCCAATTATTGGTTTAACTTCTGAAGCTGGAATTCTAAATCCTTTTAAGGATCACCCTTATTTTAGATCAGTAGGAAGTCCAGATGACACTAATGTTGATATTGATGAGGTTGCATACAGTGGTGAAATCCTACTCTGATACAACTCTTTTGTATTGTCCTATACTATGATTTCTTCTTGGTCACATACACTGTACCTTAGTCTCCCCAACTTTACATTGTTATGAAAGTTTTCACTTTACCGTCGCCCTAATGTTATAAAATAATATTCGTCTAAATTTTGTACTGTAAATACTCATTCTAGTCTACGTTTGAATGATTTTTCACATCACTGCATTGCTCCAACTGTGATCATATGTTTGCATAATGACTATTCATCTTTAGCTTATAAAAATGTTTGCTTTTTTTTCACTATTGCATGCCTGAACAATCATTGCTTTTTTCTTATTATTGTGTTGAAATGATTCATCACACTTTGTATGTATGTATGTATGTCACTTTCTTTGTCTCTCTCTGTATATTGTGTAGCTTTTCTTCCCGGCCCTCCATTGAAAAGGGTTTTTTCCATTCAGTCAAATTTTCCCATTTAACAAAGGTAATAAATAAATTCATAAATCAAGTCTGGAAAGTCAGGAATAGTATGGGTTCTGCTAGGATATAATGAGATTCTTTTGTTGTTGATTACTAAATGAAGTATATATATTTTTTTTCTAAACTGGTGAATGCATTACCTTCATTTTGAGGTCATACAAAACTATTACCGCTGTTGGATCACAAAGTATTATTGTTCAGAATGCAGGGGATGAAATTAGTAAATAGAATGGATCTGTCTGAAAATGAGCTATGAATATGAAATTAGGAATGAGCACTATAATGAATGTCACAGAAGCTGTGGTACACTTTGTTACACACACACACAAACACACACACACACACACACACACACACACACACACACACATGTACACACACACATACACACACACACACACACACAGACACACACACACACACACACACACACACACACACACACACACACACACATACACACACACACACACACACACACACACACAGACACACACAGACACACACACACACACACACACACACACACACACGCACACATGCACACATGCACACACGCACGAACACATGCACACACACGCTTGCTCTTGGACAAAGGAGTGTAATTTGATGCATTGTTTCACTTCTGTATGTAATGTGAACTTTTGTTCTGAAGAAAATATAGTATAAAACTGTATAGGTGTGACAGGTGTCACACAGAAATTACCTGTTTCACCATTGCAGAAACTTAATGGTAGCTCCTTGAAAAAGAAGTATCATGTAAAATAGTAAAACACCCAGTGCAATATTGGTTAGATTGCAAAACTGAATGCAAATGCATTTGCTTTGTTTTCATCCTGTCACAGCTGAAGCCAAGAAAAAATAAAAGCAAGTCTCTGAAAAAAGCCTAAAATGCTTCAATATTTCCATCTCTACCACAGAACTGTTAAACTAACATGTTGTCATTCTGCGGGGAGGGGGTAAAGTCCCAGAAAAATAAGCTTCAAAATGCCAATGGAATCTCTGTCTTGACAGTTTCACCTAGGAATAAACAATTCCACCAAAGAAAACAGGCACATAACTGTTGCCATTCGAGTTAAGTTACACTGCTTTTACAACACATGCAAAACAAAAGCAGAGCACTTTAAAAATTTGTAACAACTCACTTTAAAGTTCCTAGCTTGGAACTGACAACACAAGTTGTATTATATGCCCAGGTTAAGTATGGTATTTATCTACAGTGATCCAAAAGCCCTTACAGGTCCAGTTCTTGCTTGTGTATTCATTCATTGTTTATATTAACAAAGTAAGTGAGATGACCACTTTTTTCAGACATTTTCCTGGCTCAAACTTTATAAAAAAATGACTTGCCAGGTAGCTAGCTACATACATACAAACATACATATGCACACACAATTTTACAATGGCACTAACAAACAACATAAAAGCATAATATGTATATGAATAATAATCTTGTTTGTTAAAAATAATATTATATTCATATTTTCTTTATTTAAATTTGCTAACCATGTAAGAGCGTTAGTCACAAAAACACTTTCAACCCAACCTGTACTCAAACAAGAGCAAACAAAAATGCAACAAAGCACTCAATTCTCAAAATATTACAAAGTGATAATTTTATATTAGTTACAGTTCTCATGAAGCATAATTCACACTGAAAACTAAAGTGGTATACATGATAGTGATCAGTCTACTACCAGCTACACTTTTAAATAATTATAACACTATGAGCTGCCGTCATACATAGGAACTCAATAATGTAAAATTGCATCATTTTCTTATGTAAGAATGTTTGATTAGTATAATAAGCTAATTAGAGTGGAGAAGAGCAGACCAGGTATTACAGTTTGCAGCAATTAAGTGAAAGTTATATGGATAAAAATAGTACTAATTAACTTTCATCTGAGTAGAAATACTAGATATAGATAAAACATAAGCAAAGCTATCACTAGAGTGTGCAAAGGGGGTGGTTGTTTCAAGTGCAAGCTATTAGGGGCTGTGATCCGCAGATTCCCATGAGGGATGGATGCAGTACAATGAAGAAGACATAGGTGCTGCTGTAGGTCTTTGAATAAATGCATTTAGGAACTTAATGTGTTTGAAGCTATGGTGAGGAGCTTTCTTAAGCTCTTTGTCACATTTCCACGTCTGCATTTTCCATCTGGGTCACCATTTTCCCCTCTTTTTATGATCCAGACTTTCGGTTGAGGGAGTTACTAGTCGACCTAGCTACATTTCTGCATGTAAGCAATAAGTAAGAAATAAGCAAAACTGAAGACACTTTGCCAGTAGAATAATGACATCCTGATTTTTTTTCAATTTTCTGTTGGATTTATTCAAATCATTGGAAGGATTTGTATGTAACTTCAACAAACAGGTGCTCTCTTAAATCTCTTAACTTGCTTCAGAATGCTAGGTAGATTTTTCTGATTTTTGACATGTAATGGAAGTTATTTCTAGCATACAGGCCTTATTTTTGACAGAGGCCTTCTCTTCAAAGCCCAAAATTAGACAACCGCTTATAAATTTAAGTATTTGCTAGTATAATAAGTTTTGTATTAGCATGCATTTTCTGACTGATACGAAGTCTGAAACTCAAATGTCTATCAGTATTCAGTGACTTCATTCCTCAATGATTTGCCAGAAAACCACAACTGTTATGAGAAACAGATAAAAGATTTAAAGCGGAAATCTAGACATTCAGCAAAATTCTGAACAGTTGAGATGAAGGGTGATTGAATCAATTACAATGAGTTATCAATTATTTTACCTATGGTCCACTGAATCACTGTACTTCAAGGTGTTTCATCTATGTTTTAATTTATGAAACATAACTTAAGAGTACAATGAAAAGATGGGGGGGGGGGGCATTTTCACAGCAGGGAAGCCATTTCCCCACTGTACAAAATACACAAGGAGGGTTAGCCACTCACAGCCCTATTACTCATGCATACTATATACTCCATGGTCACATGACAGTGGAAAAAATTGTAAAAAAATCACTACAGTTCACCTTGGTCCTATGTAATGAAATCAACATAGTTCTGAACAACCATATTAAAAATACATATGATGAGAAGACACTGTCCATAACTACTTTCAATGGAGTGTCGGATTAGCTCACAAACTTACCTCTATAGCTTCATAGGTTCATAGGTGTTTACTAGGCTAATGACCACAAGGGCCTTTTTAAGCCTAGCCATGCATCCCAAATCTCTGACAAGTTCTGATACCCTTGATAAGTGTAAGCATGGGCCTGGGAGATGAACCATTTACAGGTTACCTCTGTCCATTACAGATATAGGTGCCAAACCAGGGATGTATTTCTGGTTTCCCATCCAATTGTCCAAGTTGCACTTGAATTGGGTTAGGAAGAAACTCTCCTTCACATGGATGGGCAGCCTGTTCCATGGACGGGGTAGTCTCTAGGATACATACCTATCCCAGCAGGTCCTATTTATAGCATAAGCAAGGTTTAAGGCTTTTGAATGGGTAATTCTGGTGCTGCTTGTTTTGTGGATATACAGGAGGTCCATCAGAGTGGGGTCTGACAATGCTCTGTATGCCAGGCATAGATCTCCCCTCAAAAGCCTGTAGGAGATAGAATACAGAGATAGGGCCTTGAGGCGGTCTGCATAGGACATATTACTTACTCCCTGTATTCTTTTAGTGAAGAATTTCTGTGGACATTCCAATTGTTGGATATGCCTGGTTAGGTACATACCAAAGGGGGCATTATACTCAATGATAGGTCTGATGAATGCCAAATACAGTGGAACAATGACTTCATTGGACTTAGATGCCATACCTTTGTTTATAAGTTGCGCAACATAGAATCATTTCCTCATCACTGTAGACACATAATGATCAAAGACTAGATTGCTATCAATGTGTGTCACTAAGTCCCTGACTACTGGGTCAGCTCTAAGGTGTGTGTTGTCAATATGATAGTTACCAGGGATGGATGATGTCCCAAAGGATAGTATTATGCATTTCTTGGCATTCAGATTTAGTCCATGCCTTTTGACACCAGTTGTTTGTCTCTGTCAGCCCCTCCTGGAGAATATTTGTGTCAGTGTGAGATTCAATGACAGCTCCTAATTTGCAATCACCTGCAGATTTAGTCAGCCAGAAACCATTAACATTGGCCTTGACTTCTGAGAAGTAAATGCAAAAAAGAAGCAGTCCAAGGACTAATCTCTGAAAGACCCCACTTGTGACTGACCTCTTTGTTACTTTGTTGCTTTGATAACCTTCTTGAAGAAGTCCACCAGGTTTAGTAGGCATGATCTGCCCTTGATGAAACCAAACTAGATTGGGTCCAGTGTCTGGGGATTTACTATATCTCTTTTGATCATCTCCATGATAATTCTTTCCACAGCTTTACATATAAGACTATTGAAACTTATGGTTCTGTAGTTTCCAGGGTCTGTAGTTGGCCCACCTTTGTGCAGAGGGATGATTTTTGCCTTTCTCCATTCATGAGGCATGAAGGCTGTTTGGAAGCTACAATTAAATAGTAATGATAGGTCATGTTTCATGCTATCTAGAAGACATCCTGGAATACTGTCTGGGCCTACTGATGTAGTGTTCTTGGTCTTAGAGAGAGCATTAAGGACCTGTTCCCTAGTGATAGTGGAGGAGTTATATTTGATGATATTTCCTGAGAGAAGGTTGAGGGGGAGAAATGAGTAAAGTTGGAGCTGAATTTAACAGCCAGGAGGTTTGCTATATCTTCTGTCTCAGCATAGGTGTCTCCATTTACAATGAGCTCTACACACAATTGTGTATTGCCTTTGAGGTTACGGACATAAGCCAAAGAATGCTTTGTGGCTGTCCTTAGCCTGAGAGGCCAAACGTACCTCAAATTTGGCTTTGTTACACTTTATTTGTCCTCTGAGTTGTTTGTTTAGTTTGACGAGAGTGCTTTTATCCTGCTGGATGTTGCACCTCCTAATTTCTGCCATGATTTTCTTCCTCCTGTTATATAGCCGATTGAGTTTGTGATTCCACCAGGGTGGCTTGTTTTTTGAGTTAGTTCTGTACTTCTTCCTGGTGGGTACAGTTGCCTCTATGTAGCTATTAACATGCTTGTACAGGGTTTCTGTGAACAGTTATGCCTAGGCAGAAGTGTTCTCAGAGTTTATGGGGGCTTGATGTTTTGCCCAGTTCTCACTTAATAGCAGGAGGTTAGCCTTAGAATAGTTCCTGAATATTCCAGGTTTAGCTGGGGGTACAGGTTTTATTTTTACTTCAAAGGAGACCATTTTGTGGTCTGACTTTACCAGGGAAGGCATTACAGTAGGGGGTGTGCAGCACTCTCCCATATTAGTGACCACCAGATCCAGTATGGTTGCACCCCTAGTTCTCTAATTGAATGTTTAGTGCATAGGGTAGGAAGTTAAGTGGGTAGATGTAGGGTTTATTAGTCAGTTGAAAGTAACCAATGGGTTTCTGCAGATACCAGACAGTGATGAATTCTGGGATCTACTAGGAATATAAAGCTACAAATTTGTGAAATTTTTTTTGTAGTAGAGATATTTTTGTGAAAGAATGAAAAGTGATTAGAAGTTCATATTGAACATCTGGAAGCAGAATGTTTTAGATAGCACTTTTCTGGATTTAGGGTTAAGCAAACTTTAGATTTTGTAGCAGAATTTTAGCTGAAATAGTACCTTGATGACAGTTATTTTGGTTTGTGTTTTGAATGAAAATTTAAGGTTGAGAATAAGAACAAGATATATTTTATGTATTATCTGCTTGATGTTGTTGCTAAGGGGGGCCCCTTAGACATATTGGACCTGAATTATAGAGTTCTGTACTGTGCCAAAGAGTATGACTTCAGATTTATTGAAATTAATTGATAACTTGTTATTGGTGAGCCAGAGATAAAGATGGACAAGCCTAGGATTTTTAAAGAAGATCAGACCCACAACTGATCCAGGGATATGGCTTGACTCTTAAAGCCCACTAAGAGCTAAGCCAGAATAGACAATCAAACCAGTAGCTTCATCAAAACTAAAGAAGACTGGTATTTAGAGTAATTTGTACAAATGCGGTAAGGCGATCCCTGATGTTTATGAGTGAAAGAGTGATTCAGAGAGGCCGTTTACGCTAATGCCCAATGCCCTAAGTACAATGAGATGTAAATGAGAAACTGTGTAAAACAGAATAAGCTAGTGAAGTACTCCTGAAATTCATAGTTCAATATCTGTGTAGTATGCACACCAGTTGTTAAAAGCGTTGCTGCACTTCTGATATCTGTGTTGCAAGCCACAAACTTGCCTCCAGCGATCCCTTCAGTAGTATGTACAAACACTTCACTGACGTATAAATGAATGATTTCTCCCAGCAACTCCTGCAGTTGTTTGTCCATGTATACATAAGCACTTCAAAGATACCAGATGAAGCATTTCTCACAGTGACCCCTTCAGTAGTTTGCCCAAGTATGTACAAGCACTTCAGTGACACCAAATGAAACATTTCTCCAAGCGGCCCCATCAGTAGTTTGTCCATGTACATACAAGCACTTCAATGACATCAAATGAAACATTTCCCCCAGCAACCCCTTCAGTAGTTCAATCAAGTGTACACAAACTCTACAATGATAATAATGAAACATTTCTCCCGGTGACCCCTTCAGTAATCAGTCCATGTATGCAGAAGCACTTCAATGACATCAAGTGAAACATTTCCCAAACAATCTTTTCAGTAGTCTGTTCATGTATTCACAAGCACTTTATTGATATCAAATGAAACATTTCCCCTGTGACTCCTTTAGTAGTTTGCTTAAGTATGCATAAGCACTTCAATGTCATCAAATGAAAGATTTGCCCTAGTGACCCCTTCAGTACATACATACATACATACATACATACATACAACTATTTCAAGCATGGGCATTAATGCTCTTCTAGTTTGCCAATATACCAAAACACTTGTTCCCATAATAAGTGTCCCGGCTGTTCTTAAAAATATCTAAACTAATACTTAATTTAATGTAATTTGGCTCTCTGTTCCATGAATCAGCTATTCTGACAGAGAACCAATTAGTACACTTCTCATTCCTATAGAATCTTCTACATAGGTTGTCTTATGATTCTCTAGTACTTTTTGATAACCCCAAACATTCCCAGAGGTAGTTGTCTCTAAAAGCACTATATACCTGAATAAGAGCTACTCTTAGATATCTGTAAGAGAGACTGTACAAGTTCAGATATTTTAGTCTTTCATAATAACTTAAATTTTCACATCCATGGCTGCTCTTGGTATATTTCCACTGTACTTTTTCCAGTTCACTCATGCTTGTTTACTTATAGGTTTTCCATATTGCTATTCCATACTCAAGTTACTTACATACATACATGCATACACACATACATACATACAAATATTTCAAGCACGGGCATTAATGCCCTTCTAGCTTGCCAATATACCAAAACACTTGTTCACATAATAAGTGTCCAGGCTGTTCTTAAAAATATCTAAACTAGTACTTGCTTTAATGTAATTTGGTAATCTGTTCCATGCATCAGCTATTCTGTCAGAGAAACAATTAGAACACTTCTCATTCCTATAGAATCTTATACATAGGTTATCTGATGATTCTCTACTACTTTTTGATAACCCCAAATATTCCCAGACGTAGTTGTCTTTAAATGCCCTATATACCCGAATAAGATCCCCTCTTAAATATCTATAAGAGACACTGTACAAGTTCAGATATTTTAGCCTTTCATAATAACTTAAATTTTCACATCCATGGATCCTCTTGTTATATTTCTGCTGTACTCTTTCCAGTTTACTCATGCTTGTTTTCTTATAGGGTTTCCATATTGTTATTCCATACTCAAGTTTGGGTCTAATGTAACTAACAAACAATGACTTCATCATTTTTGATTTCCTAGACTTTATAAATCATTTTATACACCCTATAGTTCTATAACTATCATTAACCAATTGGTTGATATGATTAGAAAACTCATAGCTGAATCTACTCATATACCCAGGTCCTTAAATGAGTCTACAGTTTCAATCACTGTGTGCTGTATTAAATACTCACCTTTCAATTTATGTCTCCCAAATCTCATATGCTTAGTTTTTGATGTATTTATCAGCATATTATTCTCCTGTGCCCAAATGGTCAATTTAGTCAAGTTCTTTTGCAGACATGCCATATCTGTAACACATATAATCAGTTTGCTCACTTTCAGGCATCTGCACATAGACTGCAAAACACCTCAGATGAAAAAGTTTGGTCTGAAAGATACAATCAAAACATGCAAGGGTCTAGGACAGAGCCCTGTGGGACACCCTGACTTTAAAAAATGATTTCACCTGTACAGTTGCTGTATGATACTTGCCATGTCCTATTTGTAAGCCATGTAGCTATCTATCTTAAGTACATCAATACCTAGTTGTAGTAATTTATTGGTCAGTGTTTTGTGTATGACCCTGTCAAATGCTGAAGTTAAATCTATATAAATTACATCACAGCACAATTTTTCATTCATAGCTATTATTATATTGTTATAGAACATAATGTTATAGATGGTAGTAGATCTATTTTCAACATATGCATGCTGATATATGGTTTCAAGTCCCAACTTATCCATTTCTGACAGTAACCTACCCAATATTACCTTCTCCATTATTTTTCCACAACATGAAAGTACACTTAAGGGTCTGTATGACTCTGAGTTTGTCCTACTCCCCTTTCCATTAAAGACAGGTTTAATAATTGCATGTCTCCAGTCTTGAGGAATCTCCCCATATATGACCTAGTGAATAATAGCTATAATGGTACCATTAGTTCTTGCTGAAGTGTTCTTAGGTCATTTTTTACTAATTCCATCTCCTCCCTGTGCTTCGTTTGGATCCAGTTTGTGCAGTTCTTTTTCAATATAATCTAATTTAATTCCAGTATCTGGGGTTACCTGGATGTCACTAGGACAACTTATCACCCCTTTTGTGGAGCCAAACTGTTTTGCATAAAATTTTGTAAATATAGCTATAATCTGTTGTGTCTGAGAATAAATTGTAGAATATGCACACTGTTTATCAATATGTCTTTTACTCCTTCAACATCTTATGTATCTATAAAAAGGTTTCCTATTATGCTCAATATCTTTATATACATTTTCTTCAACTTTTTCTTGATCTTGTCTCACACTATGCTTAAATTCTTTGTCCAGCTTGTTTATTTCACTTTTCAAAGTTGTTGTTCGACCTCTCTTCTATTTTTTATAGTTTTTGTCTCTCATCTTAATCAGATATCTTGTTCTTTTGGAAATATATCCCCCTGATGTTGAATGCCTAGATCCTGATGTTAAACATTTTTTTTTAATTTTTTTGCACTCAAACAATTTTTTTTCAAAACTTTCCACATTCCATCTGCAGTTTTTCCACTGAACACCTCACTGCAGTTAGTTTTACGCAGTGACTATTTTGCTTCCATATAAGCTGCGGTGGTGGTGCTGCGGTACAGTTGTTGCCTCACAGTTAGACGTTGCCCGTTCGATTCTCAGTTAGAGCAGTCTCTTGTGTGTGTGTGGCGGTCGAAATCATTGATCTTTCGTTATTGAAGTGCGTTAGGCCCGGCAAGCCAGCCCAAACAAAAAATGCAATCTGCTGCCAATCATTAGCCCGGACGGTGTGCTCTAAAAAAAAAAAGAAACAAACAACAAACAAACAAACATAAGCTGTAATTAACCTTCTGTGCATTGGCTTAGATTTCAATTTGACAGAATTATCTGGCAACAAATTAACCTTTACAACCCCATGATCTCTGCATTTCAATGGTGGCAAAACTTGACTTGAAGTATAGGAATGATGATATAGTAAAGAGGCAACATAATAAAAGTTTTAGGCTTATGTTGACGTATAGTAGTAACATTTATGGGGTCTGTAATATAATAAGAAACAACTGGAAAATATTAGCTTCAAATGACAAGATGAATGCTATAGTGGGTATAACACCTATATTTGGGTTTAGGAGGAATAAGAATTTGAAAGAGTTATTAAGTCATGAAGGAAAGGAATTCCACAGATGTACAGCCACAAGGAAGGGTACTAGACCCTGTGGTCTATGTAAGTCATGTAGTTATATTAATTTAAATACTGAATTTGTTCATCCCCACACTGGTAAAAGTTATAACTTTGAAGTGCAAGCAAATTGTAGATCGATGAATGTGATATACTTAGCGACATGCCAGCTTTGTACCTGTTACTATGTAGGGAAAACTAACTGTATGTTAAAAATGAGAATTTTGAAACATCTATCAGCCATAAGGCCGAAGAATGAGCATAATGCTCTTTATAGGCATATTCTAGCTTTTCCAGGTCATCATTTCAAATTTATGGTTATTAGATGTATATTAAAAGAGAATAGAGGGGGTAATATAGTGAACAACACTGAAATGTGAGGAAAGAAGGTGGATTATAGAATTGGCAGCACATAGATATCCTGGCCTCAATGAGGTTATCCCTATAAAGACTGCCTTCAAGAGAAGGTGGATTCAATACTGAATACTGATTGGTAGTTAGAAGGTTTAAATATGTTTCTGTGCTTTGAAAGTATTGTCTGAAGAAGGATAATAACCCAAAAGTGCTTACCATCACTGGTCACATTGGACTTTATTGTTTTTTATTGTGTTTCCATTGCTTTAAATAAACCATTCTCCGTATTTGTTGGATATTGCTGCTTTTCTTGGATTTGTGCTTCTTCGTGGGCAGCTTACCTTTGGTGAGGTTTCCTGTTTTGAATTTTTTTTTTTTTACTTGAAGTAATAGTAATTTCTTTAGGAACACAAACAATCCCCAGGATTCATTAAACTCTGTGCAGGAATAGTGCTATTCCTGCACAGAGTGGATTGTGCCTGTGTAGAACAGCAGCGCGCCTTTCATGTTAATGAAGGCGCGCTGCTGTATTCTCCACATGGACATGATCCATGTACGAGCGCAGGGGGCTTGTCTGAGCATTGGTCACACAGTACACATGCCCCCTGCACTCTAGAATTGCCATACGGCAATCCAAAAGCAACTAACAGTGTCCGCAGGCACTGTTATCATAACATAGTGTCCACGGACAAAATACACTAAAAACCACACAAAAGCACAGCTCCCAACAATGGTCCAGCACAGATAATGTCCGGAATGGTATGCCAGTGTACATGCTGGCATACCAAATAAGTAAGCATGTTCCTGAGAGGAACATGTAAAATAATACCCCTGTATGATGTAGTCATCCAGATGTCCTGCCCTAAGAGGCAGAAAGCAATGTGCATACCTCTAAAGTAAATAAAAATAAAATGTTTGTTTGTTTTTTCTGTCCCCAATAAAGTTTAAGCATAGCTGAGTGAGTGAGCACATCGTGCAGCTGTATATAGCATAGCTTAAACATCTGAAGGAGCTAAATAGAAAGATACAGCCAAAATAGGCAAAGTGAAAATGTAGTGATTAGGATGTTCGCTTAACACGCAGTCATTCATGGTTCAAGCCCCAATGCAGCCCATTCAATTTTATATGTAAAAACAGCACTAAAGGTAGCTTTTTTATAAATAGGTAGTGAATAATATATATTTGTTAACCAGGGTAGTGTAGCAGGTCCACATGTGAGGTGTCAGTGTAGTACAGATGTGAAACCTCCATATAAACACAAGTATCCCATACAGTATAGCCACAAAAGAATATAATGTAATGAAAGCAGATAGGGGATGTTATGGAAAGGAAACATACATATCATAAAATGCCATTAAAAAGGAATCAACCCCACAATCCTGATAGTCCATAAAATAAAAGCTGAACAACGCTAAATTGTGCTCAGCTATGCTTAGCCAAAGTAAGCATTTAAATTTGTATGCTTAGCAATAATTAGCGTAGCTAAGCAGATTTGTGCACTGGTACACAGTGCTTGCCATGTCTAAGCAATGCATAGCTAAGTGGGTTTGCCCAATGCTTAGCTTAGCTCAGCATATTCCAAACCATCCAATCATGGCAAAGGGTGGGAAAGCAGCCCTATTTAAACCTCTCAGGCAGGAATACAGCCCATAACCAGTTGTAGCTTATCACTGAAGGCACTATGGCTGGTGTTGGTGAAGGTATGTGCTTTCAGAAGCAACGCTATAGCATTCAGGAGTCCAGGGTCATGGTTGAGCTCCTAGTAAAAGACCATGAAGAGAGACTGCTGCATGACCAGTACCAGGGCTCCCAATACAAAGTTGAGGCCTGGGACCGTTTCGCAAGTGATCTCACCAGTGCCACTGACATCCCTCAGACTGGTGAGCAGGTCCGGCACCACTTTGCTGACTTGAAGCATAGGAAGAGGGAGCTCTTGGACCAGTGGGTCCAAGATGCATGGGCAAGGAATGCCCCAGATGTGTGCAAGTAACAGTATCAATAAGTGTTTTCCAAAGTCCAGCCTGTTTATGTGATAGATAGGTATGCATAAATGTTTCTCTATCTCCTGTACAGCTGCAGATGAGAGGGCCACAAACTTGGATGCCCACGCCTGCAGGCTGCTAAGGCTGCGTCGCGAGGCTGGTGAGTACAAATCTAGCTTGTAGTATTTAGGAAAAACAAATAGAAAGGAGCAGAATGTCACCTGTCAGTATTTAAAAATGGATATGGTTTGTACTAAGTAAACAAGACATTAACAGAGTAATACTGATGTACAGGGTATATATCAATAAAAGTGTCAGTATCTGTCAATAAAAGTCAAAACCCTGGACTGGTTGGGTTTACTTTGGTATGTGGTGGTATGAATCGAAATGTGTATAGTTTCTGCACAGCAACTATAGCTCTGAAAGCAATAATAACCAAGGCTCATCTGACAAAGATTGTGGATTTGTAAAACAGGAGATTAACTAGATGAAATGTTCCATGCACCAAGATCTGATACCTGAATAGTAATGTTATGTTAACCAGTATTTTCCAGACTGTGCTATGTCAAAGTATGAATACACAGTATAAGAACTATCTGCCATGCATGAATCTCAGAATTACAAGGTCAGATTATACAACCAAGAGAGTATTAGCCAGAAAACAGTCAAAGAAGAAGCAGCAGTTTCTCAATAGCTCATTCTGATGAAACGCAAACTTGTTGTATTTCTTGCACAAATAGGCATGGTTTGATTCCTGGGAGTGATAGTAAACTGTATGTGTAATTTTACCCAGGAATATGTCAATATGTGTAGAAACAGTCAGGTAGCATTAATAGAAACTCCCTCCACAGGTCTGACAGGTAAGAAAAGATATATCTTAGCTGTAAGAAGGCTATACTTATACACTGTGTACAACACCCACTGTCCAATCCCAAGGCTGCAAATGACAGCAAGATAAGTACATACACCAAGTAGTCTCCTCCAAGAAATGCCCCTCAAATGTCATGCTGTCACAGCTAGTGGTTACTGCCACCAACATCGAGGAGGGCGACCAATAAAAATCAAAGCAGAGTATGGCAGTAGCACGCACACACACACACACACACACACACACACACACACACACACACACACACACACACACACACACACACACACACACACACACACACACCCTGACTATGTGAATATAGGTAGAAACAATTATACACTGTGTACAAACATACCACTGCCCAATCCAAGGCCATAGGTCAATGTAAAGTGAAGTAATACCTGGAAAGTAATGATTAGAGCAATGGTCATTAAAGTTGTGAGCAATTAAAGCCTATACAGTTGTTAATTGACATCTCTCTCTCTCCCCCACCCTATCTGCACCAATAATCTAAACACATAAATCAATGGGTATATTTTTCACCAAACCTACTGTTGGGACATGTGTCCTATTGTTCTACAAATATTTAAATGCTTGACTGTTAATATTCCCTGTTCAGATACTATCACTGGTGGCCTGTTGCTATCAATGTAACCTGCATGCCGTTATAATTCCCACTGTGGTTCCATATATGCATGTGTTCTGTTTGCTATGCAACTGTTCCAAATCTGTTGTTTTGGGTTAATGGGAATACCTATGCATGCTGTTATAACTAATCCTGGAATGTGTTTTTCATGACTAACCAACATATGTTATAAAACTGCAGCAACATAGCACATCTGGGAAGGCCAATCCCAGTGGATCCACCTGTCCCGCCTCAACTGGGAGTAGCACCAGACCCCGGCACATCTGGGACCCAACCTGGGACCCCCTCATCTACTGATTCTGCACCACCTTTGGGTGGAACTGCCTCAGGGGATGTGCTGGGAGCAGGCATGGACAGGACACTGTCACCCGAAGTCAGGTCCGGGGATTGTGTAGCAAGCTTCAAAAGGAGTTTGGAGATCTGCTATGCCAGCTTGAGAGCTGCATGGCACATCTTGAGGGTCAGCCTGCCTCTCCTGCTCAGCCCCCAGCACAGCCACCTTGGGGCCATGAAGGTGCAGGGGTGACTGCCCAAGAGTGGAGACCTCAGTCCCACTGTATCCATTTGGGGGCTCATGGGCATCTGATTCCCAACCACCCTCCCTGTCCAAGGTGTTTACCCCCCACATGTTATATACCACCCCTGTCTGCTGTCTTGTCTGTCTTCCTACCCAGCCTACCTCCCCAAATATACCTAGTATCCTTCCTCAACATCCCACTCTCACCTTATAAAAAAAAAAAAAAAAAAAAGGACATTTTGTTCCCACAAAAACATGTCACCCCATACATAGCTGTCTATTTTGCACATGTGTCCACTGAACACATATAATCTGGTCTAACTGACTTAACAACACATTACTGTTATCCTCATCCCTCTCTCAGTGGTTTGAGTGTCAAAATTCACCTCCAAAATCTGTACAAATGCACAGCTGTTGCTGTATCAGAAATGGACACCTATAGACCTTCCCTACACCCATCCCGCACAGCCCTAGCTATCTGTCACATTGTTTTTCCCTCTGCATGCCCCCTTTTTCACTACTTTCCTATCACCCCTTTTTTCTTTTCTTTTAAAGAAATTAGTGCATGGGTAAGTGGGAGTAAGCTGCAAAAAGCAGCAGTAATTAACAGTAAGTGTGTTTGTGCGATGCTAAGCAATGCCTACACAGATTAAGCAGTTTCCCATTTAACCGCATGTTGGCATCCCTTACCATCGCACAAACCCATGCAAACCTGCTTACAACTGCTTAAAACTGCCTTAATCACCCTGTCTCCATCAGCCACTGTTCTGCCCAGCAACAAAATGTTCAACAATGCCAAGTCTTGGACCCAGGACCCTGTATAACATAGTCACAGGAATTTACCACTACACTATGTATCAGATATATGGAGATATACATATAAGACAAATATGCATAGAATATATACATATATATTGTTATATAAACATGCATAGACATCAAAAAAGGAATATATATATATATATATATATATATATATATATATATATATATATATATATATATATATATATATATATATATATATATATATATATAGCTAAAAGAAATATATATATGTAGTGGAGTCATAACCAGCAACATACCTCTACACCTCTTAGTGCAATGATTCTGGACAAAGGCTGTCAAAATGGGGGGACAATGGTCCAAGAACAGGGACATAATGTACATACTCCAGTTATAAATGTAGAATGTTCCTACAGTAACAGGGTTCGTGTCAGCAAACATGTCCAGAAGTATATGAGTTCTGAAACTGAAATGTATGTCATCATTTACAAACAGAAATCCACACATCATCACAGAATGAAAATAATGATTCTGTGGAACAGACCAGAAATATGAACAATAATCCTGGACAGTCTGAAACAATCTGGTCAATCGAGAGGTATGCTCAGAACCCTTTAGTACAACAAATCTGGACCAAGCCTGTCTGTGGGGGGGTGTAAAGCTATGAACTGGGAACATATCCCAAATACTGGAGTAGATAAGGTGACACAGTTAATGCAGTAACACCCTCCTGTCTGTTGTACCATATATTTCTGGAATAGCCCAAGTCCAAAACCAAATTACTCCCCACTACTCACTGACCTACATCTTCATATCATCCCACTGATGTGTCAGACATACACAACACGTATGGTGGCCAGGCAACAGTACATCTGATAAATATCGGGACATAACATCACAGTAGGGGAACTACACTGAGCTGCCAGGCATGTCACCAAGTACTGTCTAAACTGCACGCAGGCTATGCGGGGGGTATGCTATCAGGGAATACACAAGTAATTGCAAATATGTTAGGCATTACATGGATGTAACAGCATTGACCAACAGGCACCAGCGTGAAAGTGCATACCCAGAACCAATCTCACCACATTCAAAGTGACATACTGGTCACAGGAACAGTAGAGTATATGGACTGTGAGAACAAAATCATCAGCATGTTTGCCACTCACTCACTACTCTTATATATACTGACCCAATTCACAGTGTAGTCTGACACCTGACTGTGGTATGGGACATGTCTCAGTCTACCCCTACAAACATATACAGATGATAGAGCACCAGAAGCTGGAGCAGCATGCAAAGTCAGATAGAAAAGGATCCTCAACACTTACATCTACCCCCCTACATAGGCCAAATAATGCATTCACAATACACTGCTACACAATCCTGACAGTCTGTCAACAATTGCCAGAAATACACAGCCCTCTCAACTGTATAGAGTCCCAAAGAGCATCCAGGCTTCATCCTCATATATAAGGCCTTCTACACGTAACATGTCTGGCAGTCTGATACATCATTAGGATGATATCTGGAATGAAGTCACTATATAATGATATACTACACCTATACACCTCTTACAGCATGACATCTGGACAAAGCCTGACATATTTGGGGGCAGATGCCCAAACACAGGGGCATTATTGACATATTGCTGTCATAAACTGAGAAAGTTGCTGGTGTAACAGGGTTGTTGTAACATATCTGTTGTGAGGGATATGAAGTCAGAAACACACATGGATGTTACCATTTACTGACTGCAGTCCTCAAAATATGCTACTGCATTTGCAAGGCCAAAAAATGTGTAACACACCAAATATAAGAGTCCAAACTCTGGCCAATCTGCAGATACCCCTACATTTGGAAGTTATGTCAACCACATAACACTATCAGACTTAAATTAATGCAGAACAGCCATATCCACACAAACCCTGTCAAACTAGCATTAGTTCAATTGCATAAAAGCAATGCTTACATTCTGTCCCTATGTCTGGAACATTCTAAACAAGTTTGTTGGGCTGCCTCCACAGTGTTTGTTGCAAGATGTATTCCCAACTACACTCTGTGATGCTGTTTATCACACACCTCCATTAAGTACTCCTCCCAGGCAAAGAAAAGGAGCAACACCCACATGAAGTACTCAGTTATAGGAGTGTGTTTCCATGCTATTGGGTATGGGAATTATACCACAGCTGTTCCACATACAATTAGCAATTGGGGGACTCCAATTTGTGCACAGGCCATCAGCTGCTTATGAGCATTACCAACTGAAGGCAAGATGCTGCCTATACAAAACAGATGTATATCCTACATCTGTCTCAGAGAGAGAGACACACACACACACACACACACACACACACACACACACACACACACACACACACACACACACACACACTGAGACTGATGGAGTATACAAACTGAACTGAAAACAAATAAACACAGCTACATCAAACAATCAAGCCTGAAATGGAATGTAGTAAGGGGCATGTAAACTTGGAAAATAGGAAGTTCAAACAATATTATGTCTCAACAACACATGCTGTACTGATACATTGCTGAATAGAAACTGTGACTGTCTGCATTGACATAGAGCACAGGTCAGGGTCCTGAGTCACCCCAGGAAAAGATGGCTCACATATGACCGCTACTGGAATGTGTGTTGCACAATACTGACTGTGACACTGCTAGGCCACACCCAGTGCAAGTCTTACCATCATTAACTCTGCTATGTCCAGCTCTGACTTGTCTCTCTTTTTTCAATGCCAATGCCTCCAACCCATATAACATAGCTGGTCTCACTACCCTCTTGTAGGCCTTCCCTATCACGCTTAATGGTACATGTTTGTCACAAATCACACATGACATTCTCCCAATCACCCACATCCTACCTGTACTCATGTTGTCACCTCTCCCCCACACTTGCCATTACTCTGAACTGTTATTCCCAAGTATTTACACATATCCACTTTTGCAACCTGTACTCCCTGCATCCTCACCATTCCTCCATCCTCCCTCCAATCACACACATATACTCCATCTTAGTCCTGCTGACCATCATTCCTGCCCCTCTAGAATATACCTCCACCTCTCCAGGGTCTCTTCAACCTTTTTCCTACTCTCACTACAGACCACAGTGTCATCTGCAAACAGCACAGTCTAGGGGGACTCTTTTCTGATCATGTCTGTCAACCTGTCCATCGTGACTGCAAATGAGCCTTGTACATATAGGTTCATGGGTTCATAAATTGGTACTAGGCTATTGGCCCTAGGGCCTATACAAGCCTAGCCATAACAATTCCCTGGCTATATCTTCCCTGGACCCCTGTCTATCAGGGCAAATGACATGATCCCTGGGGTGAATTTCCTATCTCCCATCCAATAAACAAGGTTCCTTTTGAAGAGGGCCAAAGAGGTGCTCTGCTTGACATGTATGAGCAGTCTTTTCCAGAGTCTGGGGAGCCTCTGGGTCAGGAACCTATTCCTCCAGCATGTTTTGTTCATTGTGATGACAAGGTTTAGATACCCGGAGCATGTGTCTCTGAGGGATTAGTATTTTTTTAAGTGTAGCATGTCCAAAAGCTCTGGGTTTGACATGGCCTTGTATGTTAAGCAGAGATCGCCTTGGAGTAGATGATATGTGACAGAGTATAGGTGGATTTTTTTTAGATGGTCAGCATAGGGCATCTGCTTTAGGCCTGTGGTTCTTTTAGTGAGGTATTTCTGTGGCCTTTCCAGTTGTTGCAGATGTCTTGAGAGGTATATACCAAATGGGGCATTGTATTCTATAATAGGTCTAATGAGGGATGAGTACAGTGGTACAATGACCTCCTTTTTTCTGGATGAAAAGCCTTTAGAGATGAGGTGTGCCAAATAGAAAGATTTCCTGACTGTTGTGGCGATGTGGTTATCGAAGGTGAGACCACTGTCCACCTGTGTCCCTAAGTCTCTTATCACACTTTTAGTGTTTAGTGTACTGCCACCTATGTAGTAATTCATGGGTGCATGTTTTTTTCCCAAAGGGGATAACTATACATTTCTTGGCATTGAGCTTAAGCCCATGGCTCTGGCACAAAGCATCTGTTTCTGTAAGGTCCTTTTGTAGAATATCCACATAATTTGGGGAT
Source organism: Protopterus annectens (assembly GCF_019279795.1). NCBI lineage: Eukaryota > Metazoa > Chordata > Ceratodontiformes > Protopteridae > Protopterus > Protopterus annectens. Next base: position 983,699,903 of record NC_056732.1, on the reverse strand, counting down.
TCAATAATGGCTCCCAGTTTGCAGTCATTTATGAACTTTGTAGCCAGAGTCCCTTAGTGTTGGCCTGTACTTCAGAGAAGTAGATACTAAACAAGAGCAGTCTTGGGACTGAACCCTGAGTTACTCCACTTGTCACTTGCTGGATTTGGAGTCGGCTACTTTTACAGACTGGGTTCTGTCAGTATGCCAGTTGGCAACCCATCGAGTGACGTAGGGATTAATGCCCAGCTTAGTAAGTTTGTCTATGATTCCAGAGTGGGGGATGGTGTCAAAGGCCTTAGTAAGGTCCAGATAGGCTGTGTGGACCACCTTACACTTGTCCACACCTCTGGAAACTGATTCAAAGAAGTCAATAAGGTTCAGCAGACATGATTGGCACTTCACCACCACAAACTGCACGGGGTTTAGTGTTTGAAGGTTGCCAATGTCTTTGTTTATAAGTTCCATGATAATATGTTCCATGGCCTTGCAGATCAGACTTGTCAGACTGATGGGGCGGTATTTCCCAGGATCCAAGGTTAATCCCCCCTTGTGGAGTGGGATACCTGTAGCTGTGTGCCATTCAGTGGGCATGAAGCCTGATGTGAGGCTATGATTAAACATGACACTTAGGTGAGGTGCCAGTTCATTTTGTAGTTCATGTAGTACACAACCTGGGATGTCATCTGGTCCCATGAATGCTATATTCTTAGCTTTGGACAGTGCATTTTTTACCTGTGTTATTACCAGAATTTGGCAATCATTTGGTATTGAGATGGGCCCTTTAGGGTTTGAGAGGAGGGTGAAGTTTGCACTGAATTGATCTGCCAGGATATTGGCAATATCCTTTGGATCAGTATATTTATTGTCATTCTATTGTAGCTCAGAGCAGATCTGAGCATTGTCATTTAGATTCTTGACATAGCTGTAGAATGCCTTGTGGTTGTCTTTGGAATCTTTGGCAACTTTATTTTTGTAACTAGCTTTGGAGGATTTTATGAGGGATCTCAGCTTCTTACTGAGGCTGGTAAGGGAGTTTTTTGCATCCTGGGATTTTCCTGTTTTCTGCAACAGTTTCTTCCTTTTGTTGTAAAGTTTATTTATGGAACGGGACCACCAGATTGGCTTCCTTTTTTTGGAGGAGAGCATCTTGGTACTATTGGGGATGGCATGATTCATGCACGAGTGGAGGTGCTCATACAGTGACTTAGTGTAGGATTCAACAGTCGAACTTTCAGTTCCTGTCTGCATGGGTGTCATGAAGTTTGTCACTTCTGACTTGAGTAGCATGAAGTTGGCTTTGGAGACTTTTTTTATAGAGGTTTCTTTACTGGGGAGTGGGGTGGAATGTGGATGTCAAGGGTGATTAGCTTATGGTCAGACCTGACCAATGAGGGGGTGACCATAGGTGTGGAGCATCAATTTCCCACATTGGTAAGGACCAGGTATAGGATATTGAAGCCCCTGGTGGGACTAAGGATTAGTTGATCCAGGGCATTGGAATTTATGAATTGCAAGAACCGTTAGGCAAAGGTGTTGGTATATGAGTAGTTTTCCCAGTTAATGGCAGGGTAGTTGAAATCATCCAGTATTAGGGTGTTTGGTTGTATCTTAATATTTTCTAGTATACTTAGGAAGGTTTAGTGAGAATCTTGGGGGCATGATGGGGGATCTGCAACAAGCTACAATTTGGATTGCAGTCTTACCTAGTGTTAGTTGCACCTGGAGAATTTCAGATGCATTGTGTTAGGCAACTAGCTTGGTGTTGTGAATATCCTTGGTGAATATGGACACTCCTCCACCTTTAGTGTTTCGGTCCTGGTTTGGTGGCCAAAAAGTGTAGTAAGAGTTGGAGCCTGGTATTGCAGGGGTGCTCTCTGGAGCCTTGAACCAGGTCTCAGTTACTGTACAGATATCGATGTTCTCTATTTTTAGGAGTGCATTTTGAGGTTTAGACTTCTAGCACTGAGTAGCATTACCTTCAGATTTTGCATGCTTGTACCTGTTACGGTGGTGGTTTTGTCCTTTGAACTTTGCCAAAAAAGGCACTATAGGGGTGGCAAGAGTCTTACCCAGTAACCTGAATCCCAGGGGCGACAGGTGCAGACCATGTCTGGCAAAGCATTGTGGTCTGTCGATCATGTCCTATCCTGTAGCATTCTTACAGATTCCTCTGCCACACCTGACCACCTCATACAATACCACAACTCCTCTCTAGGCATCCTGTCATATGCTGTCTGTTAGTCAACAAAGACACAACACAGCTACATCTGACCTTCTCTGTATGTCCCCATCAACACTCTCAGAGCAAACATCGCATCTGTACTGCTCTATCCTGGCATGAAATCATGCTGCTGATCAATAATCCTCACCTCCCTTCTTAGCCTAACTTCCACCATTACCTCATCCTGTGACTGTTCAATGTTATCCCTCTGTAGTTACTACAGCTCTGCACACCACCCTTATTCTCATAATCAGTACCCAAAGACGTTTCATCCAGTCTGCATGCATCCTGTCACCTCCCTAGATTACAGTAAACAATCCTGCTAAAAAGACCACTGCCATTTGTCCTAAACTAATCCATGCTTCCACAGGTATGTCATCTGGACCAACAGCCTTTCCATTCTTAAACCTCTTCATAGCTATCCTTACTTCCTGATTTTGGCTATCCTTACATCCCTTTTGATAATCTGTTGCACATCCTGATTCACAATACCCACATCATCCAACCTTCTCACTCTCTCATTCTCTTCATTCAACAGCCCATCAAAGTACTGTTTCCACCTGCTCGACACTCTCCTTGCTAATAAGTGCAGTTCCACCATTATCCTTTCTCAGCTTTATCTGCTGCACATCCTTCCTAGCTACATGCCTTTGTCAAGACAATTGGTACATGTCCTATTCTCCATCCTTGGTGTCCAATCTTACATGCAACCCTTCAGATGCCCCACCCTCAGCCTTTGCCATCACTCTCTTTGCCATGCACCCCATGTCCCTAGAAACCTGCCTACTTTCTGCATCTGTCTGACAATCCTACTTCTCTTTGGCCAACCTTTTTCTCTGTATACTCCCCTGTACTTCCTTATGCCACCACCAGGTCTCCTTTTCCTTCTTCCTCTGTGCAGATGTCACACCAAGCCCCGTTCTACTCATCTCCCTTATTAGCTTGGATGTACTTACCCAGATATTTGCTAACTCTTCACTGCCACCCACTGCCTGTCTTAACTCTTCCCTAAACTCAAACTCACAATCACCCTTTCTCACTATCTACCATTTGATCCGTGGTGCTACCCTCACACTCCTCCCCCTCTTTGTGATCACCAACGTTGTCCCGCAGACCAACCTTCCATACTACCTAACTGCACTATCCCCTGTCACCACTTTACAGTTACCAATCCCCTTCAAACAGGCCCACCTGCATAGGAGATTATCCACCCGTGTGCATCTTCCACCACTCTTGTATGTCACCCTATGTCTCTCGGTCTTGTAATACTATGTACTCACCACACCCATATCCAACCTCTGTTTCAAACTCCACCACCATCTTACCTTCTGCATTCCTTTCCTTAACATAATACCTACACATCACTTCTGCATCCCCTCTGTCCCCTTTCACCAACATGAGCATTGAAATCTGCTCCAATCACCACTCACTCACCCTTGGGTACACGCATCACCACTTCATTCAACCACACCAAAGTATGTCTGTCTCATCCATTACACATGCAATAAGTGGGGCATATGCACTAACAACTGTCAACATTAAGCCATCAACTCCCAGCCTCCTGAACATCACTCTACCCAACACTCTTATCACCTCCACAAACACTCTTGGCATAATGTTCCTTCAGGTTAACCCCTACACCATTTCCCCTCTCATAAACACCATGATAGAACTATTTTTACCCGACTCTGATACACAACGCTGTACACCCCTTCCATCTGGTCTCTGGCACACACAATATATCCACCTTTCCTCTGTCCAGCATATCAGCTAGCTCTGTCCCTATACCAGTCATACAACATTAACAGTTCCTACCCTCACTACCACACACCTAGCCTTTCACCTCTCTGCCCGCCATATGAGCATCAGACATCCTCCAGGGTATGTCTGTGAATGCAAATGCTACTGCACTATCAAATGGCATATGTGTGTTACAGCAATATGAAGTAAGTATCACTAATTGTGATCCATAGCCCACCATGTATGTGCATTGTCCTACAGATGTCATGCCCTAATAGGTTGACATGACGGACTGAGCAGCAAGGCTGTCATTACAGTGTGCCATACTGACATGGAATGGAAATGTATAACAGGGATTACCTGTGCATATGTATGTATGGGTAGGTGTACCTGGCTGCCTCATAACAACTGACATGGGATGCAAAATGTCAGGTGAATAAGCTGTACATGTTGTACACATGTGTAACCTTAGTTTCTGTGCATCCAACAGAGTTACACCTCTACTGCTAGTGGTGGTGTCATTGCCCTGACACAGACATGGGTACCGTAATAAGCATGAGTATCGTGTTGAAATTGTAGAGGTGGCCAACTGTGTTCTGACCCTGTGTCCATGCCTACTACAAACAGCTATATGACCATCCACATAGCTGTTTGGCCTCAGCAATACCTTACATGTAAAACCTGTCTCCACCAAAGTAGAGAAAGCCCCTTTATTAAACATCAGCAATGCACAAAGCACATAATGTGATGCTATATTGGTTGTACATGGCAAAGTGGGAGCAGGCACCAACTGGGCAGCATGTCAACCTTTATGTGAATGAACATAATAGGTCACAGATGGATTACTGTAAGCCTAACTATGAGTACAAATTGGACACATCCACTAAGGGCAATCACAAGGCCATCTTCACATATGCCTGCAGCCTCAGAGACACCAACTCAACCCACCCTCTAATGGTGGTCAATCACAGCACATACACACACACATTAGCTACATCCAACCTGCTGCAGACAGGTTTAGAGCAGACATCACCACCCTGGATCACCATCAGTACAGGTGGATATGCACAGCACATGCACCGCTCCCCCATCCCCTCATCAGTATAACAGTTCTTGCATGTGCCTCACAGCTTATAGGGCTGAGGGGTTGTATCCCAGTCTATGGTGGCTGACATCAGCTCTAGTATAGTAGACAATGGTAAGTGTGGTGGGTGGAACACACCTCAGATTGTTAACACCCTCAACTCCAGAGGATATTGTGTCAACCAAACACACAGAGAATACTGTTCACAAACACACACACACACACACACACACACACACACACACACACACACACACACACACACACACACACACACACACACACACACACACACACACACACACACACACACACACACACATGCACACACAGGATCACAGTTACCACTGTTGTGTTTGGAACCCCTACAAATCAAGTTGTGGTACTACAGTATTATGCAGTTATTGCAGGTGGCACAGGACTACTAGTGTGATGACTGTTACAAGATACCTGTAAGGTGAATAACATCATGTGGCTTTGTGGGGCATGGCAATGGTGGCTGTACTGGGTGTGAGAGTACTCATAATAGTGTCGCATACAAGTTTACACGCTCACAACCACTGCTATACACACACCAATGCATGGACATGCACACACACACACACACACACACACACACACACACACACACACACACACACACACACACACACACACACACACACACACACACACACACACACACACACACACACACACACACACACACAGTACTGACATTAGCAGACCAACCTATCTTGTTATTCATACCATACTATTCCATACTGTTGCACAGGGCTTACAGGGCTGATGAGTGTCTACAGATACTACTATGGTTGATGTGAGCAGTGGACCTCATACAGCAGACTTAGGAATATGTATTGTGTGTACCATGACATAAAATATGAATCCATGCCCATCCAATGGATTTCATTTGCACACAAACAAACAAGATACTCTTCTCTCATTTGCATTTGCCACTTGGAGGCTCTTGTGTGTGTCAGACTGCTTAACCAGCCTGGAGGTGTGTGTTTGTCTGACATATATGTATGGCCCACCTCATTTTGCTTGGATGGCCACATTTTGGGGTCAAGATATTGCATAGGATGAGTGATCAGGGAAGGGTGTTACTCCCCATGGCTGTGAGCCAGGGCTGTCTGGGTGCAGACATGTCACCATCTTCCAGGGTTATGACTGCCTGCAATGAGTGCATTCCCATGTGTAGACTCCTAGCACTGCCTGTCGACTGTACAGAGTATCAAAGAATGTCCACATTCATGACTCATATATCTTGGTTACACAAACGAGTGTGGTTTTCAAAGAAAAGTGTTTTGCAAGTCACTTAGGGTTGAAGTCAGATACTAGTTATTGCATTTCGTTACATCAGTTATGCCCCACATTGCGCAAAGCCCCTTATGGTGCCAGACTGAAGGATCTAATGTGACTGATCTCAGACTGCTGTGGGAGGATACACTGCAGGTTTGAGGCCATTCAAAGCATCTTAACATTTGGTTTTGGGGTTTTTTTTTGGAGAAAAAATTTTTTTTTACCTTTTAAATTTAAAACCCCCCAAAAAAAACCCAAAGAAAACCCCCCCCCCAAAAACCCCCCCCCCCAAACACAAATTTTAAAAAAACCCCCCAAAAAAAAAAAATTTTAAAAAAAAAAAAATTTTAAAGGGAAAAAAGGAAAAAAATTTTTTTTTTTTTTTTCCCAAAAACCAAAAAAATTTTTTTAAAAAAAACCCCAAAAAAGAAATTTTTTAAAAAAATTTTTTTAAAAAAAAAAAATTTTTTTCCCCAAAAAAAAATTTTTTTTTTTTTTTTTTTTTTTTTAAAATGGTGGTTTTTTTTAAAAAAAATTTTTATGGGGTTTTTTGGGGGTTTTTTTTTTTTTTAAAAAAAAAACCCCCCCTTTTTTTTCCCCCTTTTTAAAAAAATTTTTGTTTTTGCCCCCCAAAAATTTTCCCGGGTTTTCAATTCCCCCCAAAAAAAAAACCCCCAAAAAAAAAAAAAATTTTTTCCAAATTTGGGGTTTTTTAAAAAATTTTTTTTTTAAACCCCCAAAACCCCCTTTTTTTTTCCCCAAATTTTGGGTTTCAAATTTTTTTTTTTTTCCCCAAAAAATTTTTTTCCCCGGGGGGTTTTGGGCCCGGGGGGGTTTTTTTCGGGGGTTTTTTTTTTACCCTTTTTTTTGGGGGAGGAAAAGGGCCCCTTTTTGGGGAAGGGGGGGGGGAAATTTTTAAGGGGGGGGTTTTCCCAAGGGGTTTTTTAAAAAGGGGCCCCCTTTTTTTTTTTTGGGAAAAATTAAACCCGGGGGGAAAAAAGGGTTTTTTTTTTTTAAAATTTTTCCGGGGGCCCCCGGGGCCCCCCCTTTTTTTTTTTCCTTTTTTCCCCTTTTTTGGGGGAAAATTTTTTAAAAAAAAAAAATAAATTTTTTTTTTTTTTCCCTTTTAAAATTTTTTTTGGGGGGGAAAAATTTTTTTTTTTCCCCGGGGGTTTTTTAAATTTTAAAAATTTTAAAACCATAACCCCCCGGGCCCCCTTTTTAAAAAGTTAAAAAAGGGGGGGGCCCCCCCCGGGGGCCCCCCGTAATTTTTTGGGTTTTTAAAAAAGGGGGGGGGGGTTTTTTTCCCCCCCCTTTTTTAAATTTTTTTTTTGGGGTTTTTTTAAATTTTTGGGGGGGAAGGGTTTGGGGGGGGGGGTGAAAACCCCCCCCCCAAGGCCCCGGGGCCCCCCAAAAAAAAAAAAGGGGGGGGTTTTTTTAAAAAAAGGGAAAAAAAAAATTTTTTTTTTGGTTTTTTTTTGGTTTGGGGAAAATTTTTAAAAAGGGGGGGGGGGTTTGGGGGGGTTTTTAAAAAGGGGGGAAAAAATTTTTTTTTTTTTTGGGGGGGGGGTTTTTTAAACCCGGGTTCGGGCCCCCCCGGGAAAAACCCCCCCCATGTTTTTTTGGTTTGGGGGGTTTCCCCGGGGGGGGGGGGGCCCTTTTTTTTTTTCCCCTTTTGGGGGGGGGGGGTTTTCCCCTTTTTTTTTGTTTTGGTTTCAACCTGGGGATCCCTCATAACTTTTTCTCTCCTCAGTGCATTGTCACCTATATGGTACCTAGCCCTAACCTTTTTTTTCCCCAAAAGGGTATGACTATGCATTTTTGGCGTTTAACTTCAGGCCATGGCTCTGGCACCAGTTACCCCATTTCTGTGAGGCCCTTCTGGAGGATATCTGTGTCAGATGTGTTTTCGACTATGGCGCCCAGTTTGCAGTCATCTGCAAACTTTGTCAGCCATAACCCTCCTGTGTTTGCTTGTACTTCAGAAAAGTAGATGCCGAACAAGAGTGGACCCAGGACTGAGCCCTGTGGGACACCACTTGTGACAGGCTTTGAGTCTGACATGGCTCCAGCAACTCTGACCCTGTGGGTTCTGTCACTTAGCCAGTTTGCAACCCATCTTGTGATGTATGGGTTTACATTCAAGCTGATGAGTTTTTCGATGATACCTGAGTGGGGTATTGTGTGAAGGCCTCCGCCAGGCCGATGTAGGCTGTATGGACTCCCCTCCCCTCACCAATGGCCTTGGTGACTGTCTCAAAAAAGTCAACCAAGTTTAAGAGGCAGGATCTGCCTTTGACAAAGCCAAACTGGGTTGGATCCAAAGTCTGCAAGTTCCCTATGTCTTTATTTATGAGTTCCATTATGATCCTCTCCATGGCTTTGCAGATAAGGCTTGTCAAGCTAAGGGGGGGGTAATTTCCGGGGTCTGTGGAGGCACCCCCCTTATGATGTGGGACCACAGTCCCCGGCGCCACTCCTTGGGTCGTATCCAGGTGAGGCTAAGATAAAACAGCTGCCCTAATGGGGGTTTTAAATTTTCCTCGTGGAGTTCATGAAGCACACAGCCGGGGACACCATCCGGTCCCATGGATGCTGTGTTTTTTGCCTTAGTGAGGGCAGTTCTCACCTGGGCGTTGGAGATGTTTGGGGGGCTACAATCCTCTGGAATAGATATCTCTCCTTTTGGGGGGGAGGGGGGGGAGAAGTTTGCACTGAACCTGTCAGCCAGTATGTTGGCAATGTGTGTAGGTTCAGTAATTTTCACATCATTTTGAACTAATTCTGAGCATATCTGGGAGTTTCCTCCTAGGTTTCTAACATAGCTAAAGAAGGCCTTATGATTGTCTTTAGAGTCCTTGGCGATTTTTCTCTCAAAATTTGCCTTGGATGATTTTATGAGAGCTCTTAGTTTTTTACTTATAATGATCAAAGGTGTCTTACCTTTCAAGGATTTTGCTCTATCTTGTAGTAGCTTCCTCCTTTTGTTGTAGAGCTTGTTTATGGCTGGGGTCCACCAGACTGGGGCCTTTGGTACAGAGAGTCTTAGTTTTGTTTGGGATTGCCTGATCCATGCAGTCCTGTAGGTGCTGGTAGAAGGCATTTGTAAGTGATTCAGCGGTTTGAGTAATGTTTACCACTGGCTCAGGGGCCTTAAAGGAGACCACACTAGTTTTTTGAAGTGTGAAATCGGCTTTTGAGAAGTTTTTCACTGTGGTCTTGTTTGTTTCAGGTGGGGGCGGGATGAGGACCTCCAGCGAGATTAGTTTATGATCTGATCTCACCAGTGAGGGGTATACTTCCGGTGTTGAACATTTTGATCCCATGTTCGTGATGATGAGATCAAGTATGTTTTCTCCTCTTGTGGGGATGGTGACTAGTTGTTCCATGGCATTTGAGTTTATGAACTCCAGGAATCTTTGGGTTAGAGTGTTCGGGCTTGAGTAGTGTTCCCAGTCTATATTAGGGTAGTTGAAGTCACCTAGTATGATGGTGTTTGGAGATACATTTATCCCCCCCAATGTTTTCAGGAAGGCCATGTGAGGTTCCTGAGTTTGAGAGGGTGGCCTGTAACATGCTACAAATTGCAGAGCAGTCTTGCCTATGGTTAATTGCACCTGGATGGTCTCCGATGCATCGTGCGTTGCCACCAACCTTGAGGTGTGGGTGTCCTTTATGAATATGGACACCCCCCTTTTTTTTGGGGTTGTCCCGGGTTTTGGGGGGGGGGGGACGGGGCCCCGGGGTTCGAATTTTTAAAAATTTTAAAAGGGGGCCCGGGGGTTTTCCCCAAAAAAAAAATAAAAAGGGTTTTTTGCCCCAACCTTTTTTTTTTTTTTTTGGGTGGGTTTTTCCCCCTTTTTTTTTATAAACCCCCCTTTCCTTTGGGGTTTTCCCCCCTTTTCCCCCTTTTTTTTTATTGGGGGGTTTTTTTTGGGGGGCCCCCAAAAAATTTTTTTTTCCCCCCTTAAAACCCCGGGGGGGTTTTTTTCCCTTTGGGGGTTTTTTTGGGGGGGGGGTTTTGGAACCCAAAATTTTTTTTTTAAAGGGGGGTTTTTTTTTTTTTTCTTTTTTGGGGGGGGGGGGAAAAAGGGCCCCCAAAAAGTTTAAACCCCCGGGGGTTTTTCCGGGGGGGTTTTTTTTTTTTGGTTTTTTTAAATAATTTTTTTTTAAATTTTTTTTATTTTTTTTTTTAAAAAGGGGGGGGGGGGTTTTTTTCCCGTCCAATTTGGGGGTTTAATTTCCCCCCCCGGGGGGGGGGGTTTTTTAAATTTTTTCCCCCCGGGGTTTTTTAGGGGCCCCTTAAAACCCCCCCCTTTTAAAAAATTTTTTAAAAAACCAAAAGGTTTTTAATTTTTGGGTTTAAAACCCCCCAAAATTTTTTTTTTTTTGGGAAAACCCCCTTTTGGGGTTTTTTGGGGTTTTGGGGGGTTTTTGGGGAAATTTTTTTTTTCCCCCCCCCCCTTTTTTCCCCCCCCTTTTTTTCCCCCAAAAATTTTTTTGGGGGTTTTTAAATTTGGGTTTTTTAAAATTTGTTATTTTTTTTTTTTTTTTTAAAATTTAAATTTAAAAAAGGGTTTAAAAAAAATTTGGGGTCCCGGGGCCCCTTTTTTTCCCCGGGGAAAAAAAAGCCCCCCCCCCTTTCCGGTTTTTTTTTTCCCTTTTAAAAAATTTTTAAAAAAATTTTTTTTTTTTTAAAATTTTTTGGGGGGTTAAATTCCCAAAGGGGGTTTTTTTTTTTAATTTTCAAATTTTTGATTCCCCCTTTTTTAAAAAAAAAATTTTTCCGGAAAGGTTTTTTAAAAAATTTTTTTTTTTTAAAAAATTTTTTTTTTTTTTGGGCCCCGCCCCCCTTTTTTTTTTCCCTCCAAAAATTTTTCGGGGCCCTTACAAAGGAAACCAAAAAATTTTTTTTTTTTTGGGGGGGCCCCCCTCTGACCTTTTTTTTTTTTTTTGGGGGGGGTTTTTTTTTCTTTTTTTTTTTTTTTTTTTTTTAAAAAAATTTTTTTTTTTTTTTTTTAAATTTTTTTTAAACCCCCTTTTTTTTTTTTTTTTAAACCGGGGGAAATTTTCCTTTTTTTTTTAAAAAAAAAATTTTTTTTTTTGGGGGGGAAAAATTTTTTTTTCAAAAAATTTTTTCCCCAAAAAAGGCCCTTTTTTTAAAAAAAAACCCCCCCAAAAAAAAAAAAAAAAAGGAAGGGGGGTTTTTTTTTTGGGGGGGGGAAAAAAAAAATTTTTAAATTTAAAAGGGGAAAAAAAATTTTCAGGGGAAAAAAAGGGGGAAAAATTTTTTTTTTTTTAAAATTTTTTTTTCCCCCGGGGGGTTTTTTTTTAAAAAAAAAAAATTTAAAAATTTTTTTTAAAATTTTTTTTTTTTTTTTCCCCGGGGCCAAAAAAACCTTGGGTTTTTCCCGGGTTTGGGGGGAAAAAAACCCCCCCTTTTTTTTTTTTGGGAAAACCCCCCAAAAAAACCCTAAATTTAAAAAACCCCCTTAAAAAAATTTTTCCCCCCCAAAAAAAATTTTTTTAAAAAAAAAAAGGGGGAAAAAAAAAAATTTTTTTTTTTTTTTTTTTTTCCCGGGTTTTTTTTTTTCCCCAAAAAGGGGAAAAAAAAAATTTTAAAAAAATTTTAAATTTTTTTAAAAAAAAAATTTTCAACAAATTTTTTTTTTAAAAAAAAATTTTAAAAAAACCAAAATTTTTTAAAAAAAAAAAAAAAATTTTCCCCAAAAAAAAACCCCCTTTTCTTTTCCCAAAAAGGGTTTTTTCCCCTTTTTTTTTAAACCGGAAACCCCCCAATTTTTTTCCCCAAAAAAAAATTTTTTTTTTTAGGGGGGAAAAAAAAAAAAGGCCCAAAAATTTTTTTTTTTTTCCCAAAAAAAGGGGGTTTTTTTTTTTAAAAAAAAAAAAACCCCCCTAATTTAAAAAATTTCCCGGTTTCCCCAAAAAATTTTTTTAAAAAAAAATTTTTTAAACCCCCAAAAAAAGTTTTTTTTTAAAAAAAAAAAAAAATAAATTTTTAAAAAAACCCCCTTTTTTGGGGAAATTTTTTTAAAAAAAAAAATTTTCCCCCCAAAAATTTTTTTAAAAAAAAAAGGGATTTTTTTTTAAAAAAAAAAAAAAAAAAATTTCCAAAACCCCGGGGAAAACCAAAAAAAATTTTTTTTTTTTCTTTTTTTTTTCCCCCCCCCCCCTTTTTTTTTTTTTTTTTTCCCCCCCCTTTTTTTGGGAAAATATTGCAAAATATCTGCTGAAAAAATTCTTCCCTGATCTGGACAAATAAAATCCTGTTTTACATGTGCCCAAAACTAGACTTGGATGCTCTACACATTTCCATTTTTTACAACATGACATTTTTTCCATGTAGATATTTACCCAAAAAATCTTTTCATTTACAGTAACCTGACTATCCTTTCTACAGGTGATTTGTGAAAAATACATCCTAACACCAGTGCAAGCTATACTACCTAAGAGGGCTGTCAGTTCCCTACTAACAGTCAGAGAATCTTTGCAGATGACATCATTTGTACCAACATGAATAAAAACAAATCCATACTTCCTTACATTAAGGCGTTCCAAGGCTTGTCTCACATCTTCTATTTTTGCTCCTGGCAAGCATAACACTACTCGATGTTCATTATCTTCTCTGGAAATGTAAGTATCAGTTCCTCTAATAACTGAATCTCCAATTACAAGAATATCTTTGCTGACCAGCTCTGAAGAATCTTCAGCTTCTAATACAGTAATATCTGCTCTAGCAATTGTTACAAAGGATACATCTTCATCACCATTAGTCTTATTAATCCCACTGTTTTCATTGTGTATTAAATTCTCATCCAGCTGGTATTACAAATCCACAGCTTGAGCCATGTAGTCAACATCTGTCTTTCTCTTCTTTTTTCTTACATTAATGTTCTTCAATCCTTCCACGTTCAGTTTTGATTTCTTCCTTTTCACCTGCCCCTTGTCTCTTTTTTTCTACCTTCTCTTTTGGAAAAATTATGCCTTTTTTTCTGTAGACTGAAGGTTTTCAGATAGAAAAATATTATCATTCCCTGTAACCTGTGTCTTCAGTAGTGTATCTATGTGCACACAAGCAATTCAATGACACCAAATGAAACATTTCTCACAGTGACCCCTTTAATAGTTTTCCCAAATACACAGAGAAACAATTCAGTTATGCCTACTGAAACATTTCCCCTAGTGACTCCTTCAGTAGTTTGTCCATGTATGCACAAGCACTTCAATGACACCAGATGAAACATTTCCTCAAATGATCCCTTCAATATTGTTCATGTATGTACAATCATTTCAGTGAAAACAAATGAATCTTTTCCTCAGTAATCCCTTCAGTATTTTCAACAAATATGCACAAGCACTTCAGTGACATCAAATGAAAATTTCCCTCACTGACCCTTTTAGTAGTTTGCCCAAGTATACCAAAGCATACAATGACACCAAAATGAATAACTCCCCCCTAATGATCCCGTCAGTAGTTTGACTGTGTATGCATGTGTAGTAAAGTACAATAAAACAAACATTTCTTAAAGTAAAATCAGTGATCATATGACCTTTTAAAAAGTATGGCAGTACAAATTACTTTTTTCCCTTCTACTCATTTAATTAATTTGTATCCTAACTCCTATATTGTCCCGGTAAATTGCTGCTTGCTGGTGTAAGGTCAGGGTCCTTTTACATGTTTTGTATGCAAGTGAGGTCATTTTACATTTATCTCTGAATTGTACTAATACACAAATGTATAATTGTTGGCCAGCTATCTCCATTCAATGAATTTATTTTTGTAGAAGTAGTTGTTTGGTAATTTCAGCTTTCGTTGTTTAATGTACGGTATTTAGCTGTTCGTGTTTTTTTGTTTTCGATAGCTGAACATAGATCCCAGCCAACCACACATTGGCATTGTGTGAATGGATGTTGTCAGTATGTTCATTACACTTCCTAACAGCTTGCACACAACCACCCTCTTCTCTGTGTTCAAGTACAGATCTGTTGACAATGAAAAATGAGAACAATTATGCTAAGCACAACATATAGGTATGCCACTCTGTACACAGCAAATGAAATTTTGCCTTGTCTAGTTCCAATTCATTTTTCCCCTTCTGGTCTAATAATGATTCAGTGCACAGTAGTTTCACTACATTTTGCAAGAAATGGTCAAACAGTCCCAAGGCAAAAACTAGCTACACTGCCTAAATGCAGCAACAAAACCTTGTGAAATGCAGGATTCTGTTAGTTTTATGTAAGAAACCATATTTCATTTCCAGTAAGACCAATCAGAATTCTTAATAACCTATTGGGGTACAAAATGCACACACTGTCCCAGTGGACTGTGCCCCTCCTGAGAAGGTACACCACCTCTGACTGCGAAGTTACTGCAAAATATAATTATAATGGCAAACATTGCTCTTTGATGGATACTGCCCTTCAACAAACCATATCAACCATAACTGCCCTTTGTTGTCATGTATTGTACGTCCCCAAAAATGATAGCATATTTCTGTACACTCATTTCCACCGAGAAAAGAGTGAAAAATGTAAAAACTACACAAACACTTTCCTATTTCAACTTCTGGTTGGTAAACACATACACTCTTGCAACAAATCATAACACTTATTTGCCAGCAGTGATTATAACAGTGATTATACAAAGACCTTCTGCTTTTATGTACAAGATGCCTCCACACCCCTTGTTCAAAAAGGCAGTCCAGGTCTGTGCACATATCTGATACTTGATGGTAAGGAACATGAAAGAAATGTATAGAAATGTAATTCTCTCTCAGTTGAATATATTAAAACTGTAAAAGCACTATTGTAAATATTCTAAATCAAAAATCACAAACTCCTATCCTGTGGGCCAGATGTGGTCTGTGAACACTTTAAATGTGGCCTGTAAATCATTGCTCAGAAATACTTTACTCTCACTTAAAAATATTTTATTTATTTAATTACATTTAAAAAGTTACAAAAAGGCCAAATTCCAGTGTGAAATCCGAACCACACTGACAAATGCTTGTCTCTGTGACTCAAACTGTCTGCAATGGCATTTTTTCCTCATTGCTTGACTATATAGCCAATGATAAAAAATGAACAACCATAGGAATCCATCTAGTTCCAACCTCACCACCACAAGTGTTGAGGAAAAAAATAAAAAAACAAAGAAACGTGGTCTTAAAATGTTGTTGATGAGCTCAGTCACAATAATTTCCAAAAATCATAAAACCCAGGTAGTGTTCCAAAGCGATATCAGCTAGTAAATATACATCCATGTGTATTAGTGTGCATAAAGAATAAGTAATTAATTAATTAATTAATAGATGATATTATTAGACAGATGTATTTTTATATTTATAGTTTTCTAGTTAGATTATTTTTATGGTTAGATAGCTATGTGTTTTTTCTTGGATTTAGTTCTTGTCACAGACCTGATGAAGGCTTTATTGCATTAGGTAGCCAAAAGTGATTTTAGTTAAAAGTCTTTTTATGTGTATTTTATGCTTTTCTTAATACCTGATTTTAGAATGTGGGTTGCAAATAGATAGGTAGTGTTTTACTTAACTAAGATTTAGTTTGATCTAATCAGTAGTACAGTAAACCCTCAGTTAACTGGTATTCAAGCAACCAGCACTCACAAGCAATTAGCAAAAAATATTGAAGAAATACAGTACAATTTTCATGTGTTGCATTTTCTGTTTCCCCTTGCAGAAACATACTTTATGTTTTAGAGTTTTAGAGTTTTAAAAAGAAAGATAGTTATAAATTCCCTCTCTCCCCAACCTGAGAACAAGTCAAACCAAACAAATAGTATAGGGTACAGTATTAGTCAGGCCTATTTTTAATAATAACTCTCAAGCAGCCAGAAACTAGTTATCTGGCATCTATCAATCCCCATGGGTGCCGGTTAACTGAGAGTTTTCTGTAGTATGTGAGGGTGGATACTTGTTCTTCTAAAATGCACTTTTATGGCCCTGTTTATATTGTTTGCCTTGAATAGGCTGGTTTAAAATTAAACAATCCGTACATTTTTCACACCTACTTTTAAGTATATAAAAGCTAATAAGTTTAACATTGCTAAAATATTTCTGATTTTTTTGTTACTGACGACCACTTGTCTGTGACAAATAAAGGCTTATTTCTTTGGAACACTACCTGGGCTTCATGAATTTTGGAAATTATTGTGACTGAGTTCATCAATGAAATTTTAAGAACACTAGTTTTTTTAATTTTTTTTCTACTGTATAGACAACGATAAACAAACTTCCTGAAGCTCAAAACAGATCAATAGCAGTAGGTAATGGTTACAAATAGTGTGTTAAGGAGATATGAAGGGTTAATAATAAAACAACATTAAAACTATAAAAACATGTAATATATAAACCAATCTTTTCAGACAGTTGTTTAACCGCTAGAAACTTCATGCCTTTCAAGCTGGATCAAGCACCCAGGATTCTGAACTACATCATCAAAAGTAAAATATATTTATGGCTAGGGACTAGGGTTACCACCTGTTTCTCTTTAAGCAGGACAGTCTCTATTTCCCTATTTGGGCAGTTGCACCCCCCCAAAAAATAAACACAAAATATCACAAACCTCGTGTCTATAAGATAAAACACCTTAAACATTATACCAGCCTCCCAAAAGTGAGCTAACAAATAGTCTAGTTAATGTATAAACATTAACCCATAACCTTGTATAAACTATATAGTGGCGAATTATTTTGTGCTGGTATTCTAAAAGTTTGGTTTCTAAATGTCTATAACATCTTCACCCAGGTCATGACTGAAAAGGGTCCAAGGAGCTGCCCATCTAGCCAATTAATATAGTTAAATAAATAAATATATAAATTGAATTACTACGCTGGTTATACACTAATTGGTTTGTCTGTGTTACCTTTTTACTCTTTGGTTTGGATGTTAATTAGGATATTTTGCAGACACCTTAACGGTTATGGACATCAATTGGGTGTAAAGACCCTGTATTTCTAAGACATAGCCAATTGCCAAGAAGGCCGAAATATGCATGTCAACAGGTAGTGGAATTTGGCTTTATTGGCCTGAGTGTACCCACAAAGACTTAAAAAGTAAAACATAATGGATAATCAGAAGCCGTATAGATGAATTACTTGATGCTCTTAAGGGGTCATTTGTATATATTCCATGGGCCTCTGTTACAGGAGGTTTAAGGTATCACACACTGAAAACTCTAGTTTGGCTAGTTTTCCTTGTAGTTTTTTTACTAATTGGTTTGTCTGTGTGACCTTTTTACTCCTTGGTTTAGATGTTACTTATACAAATAAACAGCATAACTGTTTTTCTGTTAGTTAAATGTCTGAGTTGCTGGACTCATGTCTGCCACTGCTTAGGTAGGTTTAAGTGAGGCAATATGCTAGGAATGTCTAAAATAACTGGTATGCAACAAGCAACTTTAGAAACATCTGAGAAAGAGAGAGAGAGAGAGAGAGAGAGAGAGAGAGAAATAGAAGAATGAGAGTCAGAGGAGAGGCTGAAGTTGAAAGTAGCCATTGCAAAGTCTAAGAATAGCACAGTTTGGTACCCTGAGTGGCTGGATGGTGGGGTGGAATAAACTTAAACAGCTGATGCCAGCTTACTCATCCTCAGGGGTGTGGAAGTTGCTGGACCTGCAGCATTGGCTGCACCTAGTGGGGGCTGGGTGTATCACCAGCCCTTAAAGGGTGGGTTGGCTCATGTTGTTAATGCATTGTACTGCTCTGTGCAGCCAGGAAAAGGGAGAGGTATGTAAGACCATTTATGCCTCCTCCTCCTAACCAATCAGCAGATATGATCCAGCAAGCTGCCAGTAGCAGGAATGGATAAGCTGCTCCTTGGGACACGAAGCTGGTTCATGCCTTACCACCTGACTTTTACCAGAAGGGGAACAAATGGCCATTTAGGCTTCCCAGGCATGATATAGTTCCCCTAGACTGAGGAAGCCTGGCTCTCAAACTGCTTGACCAAAAGGCTTATTTGGTGCAGGTAAAGGAGCCATTAGGCAGGACCTAGGGAGGCGGGGTGAGGGGAATATATTAAAAAAGCTACTCTCTACTGTTTGGCTTGATGGTAAACAGCTCTCAATTTTTGTCCTGTAGTTTCTTTGATTCAGTTAACTGGTAAGTCAGCAGATTGCTTTCTGTGCTGAATCAAGAGCAAAACAGAGTGAAAAAAGAATAAAGATTCTCTTAACAACCTATGATTGTCTGTGGTGGAGGGGGTTGGTCAGGTTGGTATATCTGAATCCAGCCAGCTAAACTACATCAAGAGCTATATAAACACAGCTTCTCAGATTTAGGCAAAAGTTATTGTTTACAGTCTCCTAAGGTGACTGCATTGGTTGCAAATTCACATTTCAGCACTACCACACAAAGTGACAGTGAAGAGGCTTAAGCTAGGACTCCTAACATGACAGTTCTGAAAATATTGCTGCAAATTTTTTTGTCACAGAAAGCAGTCAACTGGTTTACCAGTTGACTGAACCAAAGATGCCAGTAGCAAGTAAACAGGCCATGCTGAGCTTTTTCATTCGCCTCCTGGACACAGAGCTTATTATCTTTTATGCAGCATATTATGCAGGTTCTTTTGTGCAGAGTCATGCAGGTGGGTACCCCTGTCATGGTTTAAGGGTAAAATAAGAAATACTATTGTTTGAGCTTGCATTCTTTATCATGTGTGACCATATAGTGGAAATGTGCTGCACTGGCATGCCAACATCATGGGGTGAACACAACAAGGTACAGAGTACAAAACGTAAGCTTTTATCAAAAAAATGTTTAACGCTGGCATTTTGTGCACATCAGACTAAAAGTCTAGAAGACTAGACATGCAAACCAACATTATTAATACTGTCAGGCTTGACTGTCAGGGCTCCACGAGCCACAGAGAACTCTTAATGCATTAATAACCTTGTTGCATAAGAAAAATCATGCAAATCTTTACATGTTTTGATACAAAACTGATGACACGCAACAAATGCAAAAATACCTGTTTGGGCTATGGGAAACAATTTTGGCTAGAATATGACAAGTGACAATTCATGCTGTTATTTGAATAAATGTTTGTGCTGTAAAATACATGACATAATAATGCAAATTGCGAAAAATGGTGATGGCAGCTTTGCTAAAATGAATTCCCTGCCATTTGTCTGCTTTCTGTGACAAACAAAGGGGCAGACATATAGCAAATATACTCTAAACAAGTTCTGATTGTTGGTCCCAGAAGGTTAGCCACGTCATTATGGATGGCATCTATCTGTTGTTTTTGATCATATTGTTTATGAATGCAATTTGTTAGATGCACTGAATGCTGAAACCCAATCCTGGAGTTACATTACTCAGTGTGATGAATGTTACATTTCTTCTCAGGAATAATATTTTAGTTATTGATGCCACATTGTAGCATTGCAGTACTTTGTGAAGGAGGGGTAGGACTAAGATAGACTAACATTCCAAGAATACCAATCAGGTGCCATACAGCTGTGCACTTCTGTACTCCTGTGTGCTTTTATGTGTGCGTTTATCTAGTTCATAGGTTCATATGTAAGTAGTAGGCTGGCTGCCCTTGAGGACCATTTTAAGCCTATCCAATTTCCCTCCTTGTACTTGAATTAACCTATCCCATTTGGATAGAGATTGGCCTTACCCATCCCATGGTTGATAATTATATATTACCTCTAATGTGAACAACTGGGATCATACCATAGATAATTTGAGGGGATCCATGCATGGGATAAAGCATTTGGGAGCTGTCTCTGTCCATTACAAGTACAGGGGGACAGTCCTAGAGTAAAATTTCTGTTTCCCATCTCTAGATCTAAGTTGCACTTCAATATGGACAGGGATAAACTTTGTTTTATGTGGATGGGGAATCTGTTCCACAGCAGCAGTATTCTCTGCAAGATATACCAGTCCCTCCAAACTATTCTGTTGATGTTGCAGAAGAGGTTTAGGTTCCTAGACCAACTATTTCTGATACCATTTGACTTGCTAATGTGCAATAAATCCATCAGTAATGGGTTGAAGGATGCCTTGTATGCCCGACACATGTCACCTCTTATCAGTCTATAGGATATCGAGTACAGTGACAGCAGTACCACCTGCTCCTAAGGGAGTGATTGATAAACTTAATCATTGATCCTAGTCAGAGCGTTTTGGTAGACTGATTAAAAAGCCAGTCAGATACCTGGCCCATACTTTTACAGAAACCAATTGCTGACAAGGTTTTGAATAAAAAAACTCAATATTCCACAAAACGCATGAAATTTTCATCTGCGTTAAGACCTGGTCTGTCATTTCAGTTGTGAATATGATAATTAGGAAGAAAGTCATCACCCTTTAGTCAAGTTATTTAAAACAGAAAAAGCCTGGTTTGAGAAGGTTCATCTAGGTTGTTGTCGAATCCAGTAACTCGTATCACAGTGCTGTATCTGTAACTTCAAAATAGTTATAACAGATGAAGAGGACAATCAAATAGAAGAGGTTTCACAGAGACAGTCCTTGACAGTTGACACCATTCCAGTTTGTAGCAGCCTGAAGAACTATCAGCATCATGTGACACACAGCTGTCACTATGCTAGTCTCCCTTAAAATGGAACACTACTACTATTATAGTTTCACATAATATCATATTTGTTCCACAGCATAGGAGTCTTGGGTGATGAATCTATCCCTCCAGCATGTCCTATGTATGGTGTGAGGTTTCTTTAAGTCTGTGGCTCCTCTGCTCTGATGGATCTAGACTCCAGCTGCTGCAAGTGTCGGGTCAGATACATTCGAATGGGGCATTGTACTCAATCATTGTCTGATGAGTGATGAGTATAGGGAGATATGACCTCCTTGATGATCTAGATGAGATCCCTTCATGATAAGGTGGTGGGCAATGTAGAAGGTCTTCCTAACTACTTCTTCCTTGGTGTGTCAAATGACAGACTGCTATCAACCTGTCCCCAGGTTTTGGGGAGGGGAGAGGTTGCACTGAACCTGTCAGCCAGTATGTTGGCAATGACTGTAGGATCAGTAATTCACATCATTTTGAACTCTATGAATTCCAGGAACCTGGATGGTCTCCAATGCATCGTGCGTTGCCACCAGTCTTGAGGTGGTGGGTGTGTTGAATGATGGATGCCCCCCTCCCCTCTCTTGGTATTGGATTTTTTGGTCGAACGCATGATGATGAGGAAAATGAAAACCTAGCTGGGGTGCTCTCAGGGGCCTTGAACGAGGTTTCTGTCACACAGCAGCACAGATGTTCTCCATACTGAAGAAGGGCCTGTGTGCATTTTGAAGAGTTTAGACTGGTGGCCTCTGCTGTTTTGGTAGATTTTGATCAGAGAGCCCAGTATGTGTCTTTGTGTTATGTTTATGATGATTTGAGGTTGTGATGGTACTATGTGAGACTGGGTCTATAGTGTGTGTGGTAACCTTCTCCTCCTGACTGGTCTTGCCAGTCCTATTTTGTGGGAGGAGGAGGTTGTGTACATGAGGCAATTGTAACATTGCCTCAATATTCAGGTTCACCAGCTGAGCAGGAGAGGACACTAGCAACTGATCCCTCGATGCTAGAAGGAAATAGACAAAAACTTTAAAAAATATCCTTGTTTTCCATACTTTCCTAACTAGTGTTCCAGAGACCAGAATTTGCTGATCCCTAGCTTTGTCACTGAGCCTGTTTGTCCTTAGAGGGTGGGTTTAAGGCAGTAACTGTAGTCTATTTGGCCATTTGGGTCAATTCGCTACTAAAGTCCACTGCTCTTCATCCTTTTTTCCCTTCTCCGATCTAATCAAAACTGATTATATCTAAAATCATATTCTACTAACTAAAAGATCATCTCTACTTATCTCCAAAACCTAGCACTTTTCATCTCAGTATGACCACCTTGATCGCTTCCTCTTGTTAACTTATTACTGATACAGCACTCTTGTCCCCAAAAGTTGCAACATCCCCTCTTACTTTAAAATAATAACTGCATCCCACACAGTTATACATACTGCCCAAAACATCCTAAACTTAATTATGGGTGTCAGGTGAAATTCAAATGACAGGAAATGAAAAGTCCAAGTGTGCAGTTTATTGTCCTTTTTATTGGTTATGTCAGACTCAGAAGGTGTTGATTCATATATAAAAGTTCAATGGAATTATCAATAGTTTCAGAACAGTAGTAGAGATTATGTTATGCACTAATGGAATTTCAAGACTTCCTTGAACTGTTTAGACCTTTAATATTCTTTAGGTCACAGTTCTGTCAGTCTGGAAGTTTCTGTGGCTGTACATAACTTAATTAATGTAAATGTGCATGTTGTGAAGGTGATGCAAGCCACAGTATAAAATGTATCTGCTATAAATAAGCACAATACTCACATAGTAAAATTCACCTAAACCAGTATGATTGAGGTTCACATGTGTTCTGTTGCAACACAGTACACACAAGAAAATAAAAGTGCTTGTGTGGCTGCAAAATTACTAATTTGTGAGGAAATTATGATTTTAATCCAGCTATGAAGTTGTAATCAAAACAAATAAGTAAAGAATTGATGTGGTAAGGATATTTATGAAAAGTGGAACTTATTCTATGATTTTTTTTATTATTCTACTTAATCAATGTATTCCACTTAAAGTAGTGAATAAAAAATAGTAACATTCAGCAGCTTACACAATGTTAGCCCCATATAATACAGAAAAGCTATTACAATAAAAGCTACTTCTAGAAATCACATAGGAATGCAACCACATATTAGAATAAACAAAACTTAAAGACAGTAACAAGAAAATTGAAAAAAATAGTGAAAAGTCAAAGAGCATAATAAAAAAGAAACTTTCATCTCACTCCTTGGATAGCTATAAAGTTTTTTTTTTTAAATGTACTTCATTTTAAGGGTGATCGGTCTGGTAACATAAATAAATAAATGAGACTGACTCTATGATACCTGATACAATTAACTTTGCAAATCACTGGTGCTGTAAGTTTTTTGACTGCACACAGCCATCAAGTATCTGTGTGAGAAAAAAAAATACAGATACCATGATTCCTTATCCTATTATTTCATAAGATTTAGTTGAGGTGCCAGGGAAATAGGTTAAGTGCAATGCCACAGCAGGCCCAGATGGACTAAATGTTTTTTTTTCCAAGAACACAACGAAAAATGATAGCGTCTAGTTAATCTTTTCCGGGATGAATTAGGTAATGATTTTGTGTCTTGTAGATGTAAAAGGTCAGTTGTTGTCCTAATGCCTAAGGGTAACAAGCTGAGTTCAACCACTAGTTTTCATCCAATTAGCCTAACCAGTATCACTGAAAAATATATGAGAGAATGAGTGCACTATTCTAGCATTCTTCTCCGTCATCACCAGACAGCTATTTGACCTAACGCAATATGGATTGACATCAGGTAGATGTGTAAGTAATCAGACTGAATTCTACTCTCATGTGATAGATTTCTTAGAATATAATCGACCAGCAGATGGTATTTACTTTTATCTGTCAACATTTTTTGATTCACTAGAAGATTTTGGATATAATGAAATCCTTGAAAATAAATATGTTTTTTTTTTAATGTGTGGGTTGCAAACTGGTCACATGGCAGAAGATACATGGTAAGAGTTAAGGGCAAATACTCTGATCAAGTTGTTGTGCATGTAGGTGTGCCCCAGGATTCTGTCTCGGGCCCCTTTCTGTTTAATTTATTTTTAATTCCCCAATCACGAAGAATATATGGACAGCTGAATACGCAAACAGAATTAAAACTGGGTCACTGCTAAGAAACCTAAATGATCACACTGTCTTGCAGAAACATGTGGATAGCTTCTTTAACTGATTAGTAAGTAATACAATTATATTTCACCATAAAAATGCAATGCCATCCACTCTGACAATTCCAACTGTAGGTACCACTTTATCACAGATCACAAGATTATTAGTGCATCATCTTCCATTAGGGATTTAGCTGTTATTGTCAATGGCAAGTTCAAACTTAGTGATCATGTAACAAGCATTGTAGCTCATGAACAACATTTTTTTAGAACGATCAAGAGCAGAGACTACAAGGTACGACTTCCCCTGTTTATTGTTCTTATTAGATCTCATAATGAATATGGGAAGGTCTTTTGTATACACAATAAAAACTGTGTACAAAAACTGTACAGAATCCATGGAATTTACATAAGGCAGATTTCTGGCCTCCATCAACTGGACTACAAAGAGAAACTGTGGTCTCTAAAGCTTTATTGCAAGGCTTACAGACTTCTGAGGAGTGACACTACCATGGCATTTAAGAGCTGAAATGATGATAACTCATCATCAGTTTATGAGATTATATTCACTGAATGTAACATAAATACCAAGAATAAAAATGTTTTTTTAAAGTTGCCTATACCATCCTTTACAATAAAAAAAAAACAATTTTATTTATAGTGGTGTAAACTCTCTATTCTACAATTCATAATGTCTATAAACTTTCAGGGTAGCTTTAAGAAGAAATTGTACCCTTGGATAGGTGAATTTGAGTTAAAGAGTAGGTTGAATGGTAGCAAACTCCCTGGTCACCTAATGCCATGGCCTTGAGTTACCATAACTACAGCAAACAACATTGAATTATTCATAGCAAATTACATTCATGAAGATAAATACATAGTGACATTTCACAATCTTATGGGTGCTCCCACTTTCTGTAAATCTTTAAGGTAATTTATTTATTTTTGATCAAATGAGCTCCAAACAGGTTTGTAACCACCAAAACAGCACTGTGAAGGTCCAGAAGGTGAAGGTAAAACTTAAATTTCTTGAACTCCGTATATACCAATATATGTTAATATAAAGTATGGTTTTCATTTTTTTAACTATATCGTAATTATGCTTGCAAATATGTTGTTAGACATCTCTCTGTTTTACCTATATAAAAGAATAATAGTTATAAATCATTCCACTACTAGAACATGTAAAGTATTGGTTTATATAAATAATATTGACACTTGTGACTTTTATTAAGTATTTAAACAAAGTGGTGAAGTGAGCTATATTCTGATGAAGTCCTATTTACATGGTGGATGAATGCGCTAAACATTTTAAATAACTTCTATGGTATACCACTTGGTGTTTTGTGCCTTCGCCTTCTGAACCTTCACAATTGTGACTTTTATTTAGCATTTAAACAATGTAGTAAAGTGAGCTATGTTCTGATGAAGCCATATTTATATGATGGATGAAAATGTTATTTTGGTGGTTACAAGCCATCCTATACCCCTTGCAGGGGGCTTTGACCCTTACCATCTAAACTAATATAACTAACTCTAGGGTTACAAAAAGATATGTGAAAGTAACTTCTGTTTCTTCTGTAGGTCATGTTAAGCTTATATTGTATCCAGTATGATCTGGAAAACTTTGCTTCTTTGAATACTGTACCATTTGTGCCTCCTTTTTTCTCAAACTCTTAATCTCGCACCTATATGCTCATTCTTTTCCCTTCCGTTAACAAAAGCGGATTCTTCACTCTTTTGTCAAAGTAACATTTCCGTTTCCTTTTTTCTTTCCTATTATAGTCAAATTGCAGTTCGTTTAATATATGCTACTATTAATGTAAATTAAGTCAGTAATATTGATTGTAGATTTTTACCCTTTAGAGGTTGGGCTGGAAATAACCCTATTGATTGTAATGCAGTTTTCCTGTATTTGAACACACATAAGTGGCAATTACTGGGATTAGAATCTTTATTTTTGTTTATCAGATTTCTTGCAGTTTGTACTTTTCCATTGCTTTGAGGGCATATGGAAATTGTGTTTAAACCCTCGTAAAATTCATGAGTGGGCACCAGTGGTCTATTATTAATGACCACCTCTTCTGACATCTTTTGCTATTAAAAATAGATTTAATGATAGTGACAGCAGTTGTACAATTTCAAAATAATAAGCAATACATAGCAAAAAAATTCAGGTTTCAGATGTTCAGATGTTCAAATGTTCACCAGATAGTACGAAGGCTAAGATTGAAATTGTATAAGGTATAAGTTCTTCCTTCTGATTCTTATTCTGTAAATATACAGAGTTCACAGTTTCTGATCATTTGTTCTATTGGCCAATACATAATATCACAATTAATTTCTTTCTTTGCATTTGCTCATGACCTGTAATTTGTAGATTCTGCTAAGCACTTTCTCTCTTAGTTCTAATTTATTTATTTATTTGCAGTTGGTTAACCAGGATAGCCCATTGGGCCTAGAAGAACCAGTTTTCAATGGAGTCCTGAGGAGAAAAGCTTCAAAAACAAAGCAATAATTACAAACACGATTACAAACAAAGTTACTATAGAAGTTTTCTTTTTGTTATAGTAAGTACAAAAGTACTAGTAAAATTGCACTTAAACATACAATCTGTAAAGAAAAAATGGCAGTGAAGATTTAGGCTATACTAATTACAGATAAAATATTTCATTTAACAGAGACAATATCTGAGATAAAAAGTATCAGCATTGTAAATCAAGAGTAGTTATTTACACATGGATCAGAACCTGCTAAAACCATGTATGGAGTTGAAGAAGACTAAGATGAAAGATTAAGAGGGGTGAGAGTAGGAGCAATCCCACTGAGAAATTAGGTATGAGTGGAGTGAGTTTTTAAAGGAAGAAAGGTTTGTAGTGGTATGGATGGATGGAGGTAGGGAGTTCCATTGGTGTGTGAAGGTGAAGGACAGGAGATTTTTGCCTGAGGGACAGGTAGGTTTATGCAGTTCTACTAGGTTTTGATTGTTAGATCTTAATAGTTGTTCAGGGAGGTGCATTTTGAAAGTTGAGGATAGGGAGGGACAGATGGAGGGGGAGAAGATGAGTTTGTGGGCATGAGTGAGTTGGATAAAGGAGAGATAATTGGGCAGCTCTAACCACTTTAATTGACGAAGGGCTAGACAGTGATGGGTAGAAGACTTTTGGCTTGTGGCAAACTTAGCGATTTTGTAATAGCAAGAGGAGAGTTTTGTCTTAAGAGAGGATTGAAGGTTTGTAAGAAGTGCAACACCATAAAGAATAGAAGGGATGAGATATGTGGGAGAGAAAATAAACTTTGTAGAAGGAGTAAGGTAGCGATTATTGCGGTAGAGCATGCCAAGTTTTTGGTGTTTTTTTTATATTTATTTGTAGGTGAGAGGTGAATTTGAGTTGGTCATCAATGATGACGCCTAGTAATTTAGCCTCAGATACTAATTCAAGAGATGTATTGTTATGGCTTCTGATGGAAAATGAATTCTTGTCAATGAGGGCTGTTTTTGTAGGGGTAAATAACATTAGTTTGTTTTTTGAGGCATTGAGTGCTAGGTGATTATCTAAGATCCAGTGTTCAGTGGTAGAGAAAGCTTCTTGTGTGAGCTTTATTAGTGTGTGGATGGAGGTGGTGGAACAGATAATGGCTGAATTGTCGTCATATTGGATAAGTTTTGCATTAGGGACTGAGCGATGGAAATCGTTTATAAATATATTGAAGAGGAGGGAACCCAGTATGGAACCCTGGGGGACTCCTGTGGGGGTGTCAAGGAAGGAGGAGGTAGCTGTTTTACATTTGACTGCTTGGTGTCTATTTGAGAGGTAATTATCAAACCATTTGAGGGTGGAGAGGGATAGGTTTAGTTTAGAGAGTTTAGCTTGGAGAAAGTTATGAGATATTGTATCGAAGGCCTTAGAGAGGTCGAGTAGGAGGGTGGATACTATGCAGCCAGAGTCATGGGCTTTGTTAACAATTTCTAAAAAGGAAAGAAGGGTAGTGGTAGTACTGTGGCCAGGTCTAAATCCATGCTGTGTTGGAGTAACTAAGTGATTGTCGGTAAGGTAGGGAAGTAGTTGAAAATGAATAAATTTTTCAAGGAGTTTAAAGATGGGGGATAGGATGGCAATAGGGCGGAAGTCTTTAACATCATTATTTTTACCCCCTTTGTGCAGAGGTATAATGAAGGCCTTTTTTGATAGTTGGGGTACATGACCTTCATGGATAGAACGGTTGATTAGTATGGTGATGAGTAAGGCAACGGCTTCAGCAGCTATAGTTAGAAAGTGTGAGGGTATGTTATCAGGGGCATTAGAGCATGGTTTTAGTTTTTGAAGGAGATTTTTTATGGAAGATATGGGTATGGCTTTTATGGAGAACGGAGGGGGTTGGGAAGTGGAGGTATTAGGGAGTAATGGTGAGAGTGAGGCCAGGGAAGGAGAGGAGGAGGTAGGGGGTGTAGTGTTGGTAGAGAAGGATGAGGTTAGTTTGGAAACTGAGTTGATGAAAAAAAAGAGTTAAATTGTGTGGTTAGATCTATGTCTAGAGCATCGGGATCTGGACACGGGTTTTCTTTTTTGCCAGGGTTAAGGAGAGTGGAGATACCATTTCAGAATTTCTGTGGATTTGTTTTATGATTATTTTGTAGTGAGATAAAATAAGTTTTATGGTCTGTTGTAACAAGCTTTTTAACTTTATTGTGAAGTGATTTATACTCATAGAGAGTGGAGGGAGTTTTATTTTTCTGGTGGTGTAACCAGGCTTTATCTCTAAGCCACATGGCAGCCAGTGTATTTTTGGTTAGCCAAGGGACTGTTTTGCTTTTTATTCTTTTGGATTTTAGGGGGGCATAGCTGTCTAAAAGGTTTAGGAAAGTTGAGTTGAAGTAGGTGACAGCATTTTCTAGGGGTAGAGTTATTAGAGGGCTCCAGTTTATTGATTTTAGATAGTTAGAAAAGGTAGTGGGATTAAAATTTTTTAGGTTGCGAGTAGAGATATAATTATGAGATAACTGTGGTGGAGAAGAAAGGTGCCGAGCAAAAGTGGGAAGGTGATCACCGAGCGAGTCAGGGGAGTGTGCCACATCAGAGAAATAATGCGGTTGAGAGACTAAGATCCAGTCTAGGATACTACCATTGGAGTAATCTTTGGAGGGTCTGGTTATAGAGTTGATAGGTTGTGAGAAACTATACAGGCTGATATTTAGGGAATTAGAGAGGGACTGGATAGAAGACCAGTTAATATTCATGTCACCCAGTATTATAGTTTCATTACTAATATTAGTGGAAAGCCAAGATAAGATATCTTCGCATACTGAGATAGTGTCTCCGGGGGAATGTATAGTGAGGCTATGCATATGTGCTTGTGTCTATTTACGTGAAGGAAGGCCTGAATTAGTTCAGCTTTGGTGAATTGGGGGATAGGTTTAGTGTAGGGGGTAACAGATAGGGAGGATGAATAAAGCAGAGCTACTCCTCCACCCTTTTTGTGGGTTCTGTCTTTTTTGATAATGGAATAGTTGGGCGGTACTATTTCTGAGTCATTTAAATGAGGTTTTAACCAAGTTTTGGAAACAGACAAGATATCTGGTTTGTTATGGAGAAGCCAAGCATGGAGGTTGGGTATTTTGTTCACTATGCTTTGGGCATTTAGAGAGGTGAAAAAGGTGGATTTGCAAGTAGAGCAGTGGGTATGGGGGCCGGGGTTTGGATGTATATCACCGGATAGAAGGATAGTGATTAGGAGTTGAAAAATACTGGAGAGGTACTTGAATTGCTTATTATTGGAGTTGAGGTTTATTAGGTTTCTAAGGGTTTGGTTGGTTAGGGATGGGGTAGAGTGCTTATAAGGAGAAATGTGTTTGTAGAGAAATAGCAGATAGTTATTGATGGGGTATAGATTGGGGGATATTGTAATGGGTGAGTGTGAGTGTAGTATGGGAACTGTGCTTGTAATGTGATAAGATGGGGAGTGGAGAGAGATAAGGAGCTGTGTAAGATAGTAGATGCAGGATAGGGTTAGAAGAAGTAGCATGTGAGTTAGGAAGGATGTAGGCTTTGATAGCATGATGGAAATAGAGATGATATGTGGGCGTATGTGGTGTTTAGTTGGTTGAGGATCAGGTTAGGTATATCAATGAGGGAGGAGACTGGTGGGAGCCAGGAGGTGGGTGTAAGAGGGTGGGTGTGTTGAGGAGGTGGGAGTGTATTGGATAATGGGTGTGTTGATGAGGTGGTAGAGTATTGGATAATGATGGAGAGGGTTTGGTCTGAAGAGTATAAGTGTAGACGTGCTGGGGTGGGTTAGAAATGGGGGTAGGGTAGGGGAGTTGAATGAGGCTGTAGGGCAAACGGAGTGAGAAGAGTCAAGAGAGGAGGTAGCCTACCAGGAACAATCAGTGGAAATGTATGTTAAACAGTAAGTAAACAAGCCAGCACAGGTAAGGGAAAGCTGGGATATAATTGTATTTGGGGTAAATGTGGACTGCAACCAATGCAATGAATGAGCTAAAGAAGTGGAGCTAAACACTAAGTACAGTGGAGAAAGCCTAACTCAAACCTAGAGTAAATGAGGGTATGGTTTGGAAAGGAAGGGTTTGCACTACCACCTAGTGGCAGACCTAGGTAATTGCAGATGAAGAGAGAAGTGGGAAAATAGGGAATGAGTGCAGGCTGCTAGCAGCGCATGAAGGGCCACAACACTAGGCAGACTAATTAATCAAAGAAAAAGGCAAACTGTAGTAAAAACACGTACACTGGTGTATCTTTAGGCAGCAGCAGGTTTCTTGTCCTTCTTTATATGAACCCTTTTTGAGTTTATTTAGTTTTTCAGAGTTTGAGAGTTCAAGGTGGTGAGAAGGAGAAACACCTTGGGAGATGGGAGGGCAGGACGTATCAAGATTGGTGTATCTTTAGGCAATAGCAGGTTTCTTATCCTTCTTTATAGGAACCCTTTTTGAGTTTGTTATTTAGTTTTCAGAGGTTGAGAGTTCAAGGTGGTGAGAAGGAGAAACGCCTTGGGAGAAGGGATGGCAGGACGTATCAAGCTAGAGCAATGCTAGCAGCTTACGGTGGGACAGGATAGGTCTGCTTAGTTCTAAGGGAATTATTATTCTGTCTTCTTTAAACAGCAATCATTTTAAAGTTGGCTGTTCATCAGTGTATGGCAAACAAGCTCTTATTAGGGGATTAAGTTATATTGCATTACCTGGTCATCCTGACATAAGGATATCATGGAGCAGATGTAGTTCATAGTCGTCCTAAGTCCAGGTTTTGAATTCTTGTAGCTTCTGAACTAAGTTTTACAGTTGAGAAGTAGCCCACAGTATTTCTATGTCTTTTTCAAACAAAAAAGAAAATCTTCCCCATACCATTATGGTATGATCTTCTTAATATACCTGCTATATCCAGAAACTTATGAGGCTTGTGTTGAACTTTCAGGTCATATTTTTGTAAACTGGAGTCTTGCAAGTGCATTTTATAATGATCATCTTAAAGATGCTTTGTAGTACTATATGATCTGATTCCATTTTAATTATTTTACGATATAAATAGCTCTGAAATTTCTGGCAGATGAACAGTATAGCTAATTTTTTTTCTCAATTTGAAAATAGTATTGCTAAGACTCTGTCAATGCCTTAACCCATATGAAACCTGTGTACCTTTATGTGAAAAGTCTGCACCATGTCTCTTCTGGCTTGCACCTACCCTCAATGTATTAGGTTATCATACATTATTAGATTTGAGCAGACGTGATGTAGCGACCAGACTGCTGAACATGTTAAAGCTAACTTATTCTTCCACTGACCCAAACCACTCCACATTACTCTCAGTAGGCTTCCCTAATGACACTATGACATCCAAGATGTTTGAAATAAACTTAAATATTTTCCTGTGTTTAAAAATCACATTAGAGATTTTTTATCACATTACATGATAGTTATTGCCTACACATTATCAGTATCCTGATTCAACCTTTCTTATGACAACAATGTAGCCAAAGCACTTGAGTGAAGTGATCTGCCTCAGCTTGTCAACTAGTTTAATCAGATGTTGATCATGTTCCAATGGAGGTGTACCCCAGACAAAAATGATTTTTTAAGACCATCTTGCTAGTCTACAGTGTTAGCAACACATTGTGAAAGACTTCTGGAGTCAATGATATTTGAAATTTCAGTCTCAGTAATCTCAGTAATCTACAATTATTCAGGGTACACTGAAAGTCCACAATTTGTAATTAGGTTCATTTAGCTTAACCTGTTAAAACCCATGGTTAGCATCATGTACAGAACAATAATTTGCACTGGACACTGTTACTACTACCTCTGCTATCATCTGAAGTGGGATGTGTTCTCCTTTGGTCCACTTATTTAAAGCTTGGAATCTCTGCATACCCTTGTCTTGTTTGACTACTTTTACTATGCAGTTCTCCCATTCAGTGGATTCAGTTTGTTTCACTATAAACCCACAGCTTTCATGAGCTTCAGTTCTTGCTCATTTCTGGTTCTATGTACAAGAACTCTTTCCTGGAACATGATTAGCAGATATCGCCCCAAAAGAAGTCTTTTTTTTTAATTATCACTTAAGACATGGCAAACATACATTAAGAGAAAAGAAAGCAAACCATATTAACACTTTCATAGATTCATGGGTGTTTACTAGGCTAATGATCACAAGGGCCTTTTTAAGCCTAGCCCTGCATCCCAAATCTCTAACAAGTTCTGGTACCCTTGATAAGTGTAAGCAAGGGCTTGGGAGATGAAACTTTTACAAGAAAGGGCCTGGGAGATGAACCATTTACAGGCTTCCTGTGTCCATTAGAGACATAGGTGCCGGGCCAGGGATGAATTTCCTGTTCCTCAACCAATTGTTTAAATTACACTTGAACTGGGTTAGAGAGAAACTCTGCTTCATGTGGATGGGGAGCCTGTTCCAGAGACAGGGTAGTCTCTGGGATACATACCTGTCTCTCCAGTAGGTCCTATTTATATCACAGGCAAGGTTTAAGTCTTTAGAATGGGTAATTCTGGTGCTATTTGTTTTGTGGATATGCAGAAGGTCCATCAGACTGAGATCTGACAATGCCCTGTATGCTAGTCATAGATCTCCCCTCAACAGCTTGTAGGAGACACAATACAGGGATAGTGTCTACACAGGATATGTTACTTGCGCCCTGTACTCTTTTAGTGAGAAATATCTGTGGATATTCCAGTTGTTGTAAATACCAGGTTAGGTACATACCAAAGGAGGCATTGTACTCAATGATATGTCTGATGAATGCCAAATACAGTGGAACAATGACTTCCTTGGACCTATTTATATATTTGCCATACCTTTATTTATATATTGTGCAACATAGAATGATTTCTTCAATACTGAAGACATTTGATGGTCAAAGGCTAGATTGCTGTCTATGTGTGTCCCTAAGTCCCTGTCTATTGGGTCAATTCTAAGAGTTGTGTTGTCAATATGATAGTTACCAGGGGTGGATAACTTCTCGAAGGCTACAATTATGCATTTCTTGGCATTTACTTTTAGTCCATGGCTCTGGCACCATTTGTTTGTCTGTGTTAGCCCCTCCTGGAGAACATTTGTGTCGGTGATGGGATTCAATGACAGCTCTTAATTTGCAGTCATCTGCAAATTTAGTCAGCCAGAGGCCATTGCCATTGATCTTGACTTCAGAGAAGTAAATGATGAAAAGAAATGGTCTGGGGTTCAATCCCTGAGGTACACCACTTGTGAGTGGCCTCTTTGTAGAAGTGGACTCCCCAATCTAACTTCCTGGGTCCTGTCTATGAGACAGTTGCCTCTCCAATGAGTGACACAAGGGCTTATACCTAGCCTCTTGAGTTTGTCAACAATGCCTGTGTGGGGTATTGGGTCAAATGCCTTGGCCAGATCAAGATAGGCAGTGTGAACCATTTTGCGCTCATCCATTCCTTTGGTGACGTTTTTCAAAGAAGTCCAACAGGTTAAGCAGGCATGCCCTGCCCTTGAAGAAACCAAACTGGGTTGGGTCTAGTGTCTGCAGGTTTACTGTATCTTTATTAATCATTTCCATGATAATTTTTACCATGGCTATGAGACTAGTCAGATTTATGGGTCTGTAGTTTCCAAGGTTTGTATGTAGTGTGTGCAGAGGGATGACTGTTACTGTTCTCCATTCATGAGGCACAAAGCTTGTTTGGAGGCTACAGTTAAATAGTAAGTCCAGACAGCCTGATAGGTCATGTTTCATGCTATTTAGAAGGCATCCTGGGACACTGTCTGGGCCCATTAATTCAGTGTTCTTGACCTTACAGAGAGCATTAAGGACCTATTTCCTAATGATAGCGGGGAACAGATCCCTAATCATATACATGCATTATACATTACATATGTTTCCTTTCGTTTTAACAATTAAAATTTCTTGAACATTACATAAATTGAAAAATTCATGCCTTCCCTTAAACCAAACTCATCCTCCTGAACATTATTCTGCATGTATTGTTCCTACAAATTTCATTTATTTCTATTTTCTCCATCCATTTTCTAATGTTTCTGCCAGTAGTTCTGTTATCTCCTTTACCCATAATATAAAGGGAGTGCCTTGGTCAGTACGTATCTCCATAGGACACACAATCTGGAAAATAGTATTTCCATTTCCCTGGCAATAACCTTAGTGCTGGCTTTGTGCAATGGCACTGCATCAGAAAATGTGGTATCATAGTCTATTATGATTAGTATGTACTGATATCCACTACTGAGTTTTACTAATGGCCCTACAATGTCCATCACAATATGTTCAGATACTATACCCATGATGGGTATTGACATCGAGGGACTTTAATATCTCAGCTCGGTGTAGATTTCTGGCATACTGGGCAAGAAGCTATCTCTTTAATTATCCCTGGACAATAATGTCTGGCTAATCCTCTTGTCTTAGTTTTGTCCATTCCATGAGGTGACTTACTGATATGTGAGAATGTGCTAACTTCATTACTAGTATCCTGCAAGGTTTTGGCCCTAGTAAGTGTTTCAGAATTTCTTCCCTATTTGCTCTTTATAATAGGTCACATAATAATTCAAAATCTTTTCCATTATATGTTTCCCCTATTCTTACAAATATCAACACTTATCTATAAAACTAAAACTAAACTAGCCTCCTGCTACTACAAAAGAGATACATTTGCACCCAACCACTGCCTTGCATTCAAAACAATTAAACTGGCTTAAACTCCCAAACCAGTTGACATACTCACAACTAATCATTGTCCACAACCTGTTGTACTCTCCAAATGCCTAGCTTTACAAAAGTACTATTCACCCACTAGAGACCTTTGCTCTAGCAATCAGCTTTTATTATGTATCATACATTCAACACTGTAGGATAGTCTCTCTACTCTCATTATACGCCAAAAGTCTAACCCCCACACACACACACACGCACAGAGACACACACACTCACACACAGTTAAAACAGATAGAAAACTTAAATAGTTTCAAAACTTTGCTTAAACAGCACTTCTGCCAAAGATGGTTCCATACCTCTCAACTGTGCAGATTTTTGCAGAATGCTCAGATTTTTGCCTCATATTTTTTGTCTTTTCTTCATAAAATTTTGGTTTTCTGGCAAAACATTGGCAAGTCATTGAGGATTGAAGTCAGAAAATAATGACAGACATTTGAGTTTCAGACTTCATGCTGAAATTTCATGCTAATGTAAAACCTGTTACTCTATCGATATTTTAATTTTATAAGTGCAATATTTAAAAATTGTCCCTATTTTTGGGCTGTTGTCCCCCATTATTTATAGCTTTATCCAGATTTCTTGTTCTAAGAGGTTGAGAGGTATGAATGGCTCTGTTCTTTTTGCTCACCTGGCTAGTTTTACTCAGATTATTTTTCTCCAACTCTTACTGCCACTTTGCTTCCCAGTTCTTTTGTACCTCATCGCTCCTCCTCATACTGCACTAATTTCTTAAACTTTTACTTTCCCTCCTTCTATTATACCTCACCACTAACTACTATTCCTCCTCTGTACCTTTATCATTCTGATCATTTCCATAATTTCTATTTTCATCTCTCTCAAGTTTTTAAAATACATTACAACTTGTCTGTCTGTAAATTATTACTAAATGTGAAAAATCCAGTTTGTTCTTTTTCCTGCAGCTATCATGCTATAAATATATCAACTGTTACTGTATGTTATTTCTCTATTCAACAATTAGCCAGTTTATGTTAATGTTTCTCTTTTTTGTGTTAAAATGCTATGTTTATGTAAGAAATATATAAAATATTTAAAACTCATGTAAATTAGCTCATGCAACAGATGTTTTACCCTCTCATTATAAATGTGCATCATGTGTAACTTAAATGTGGAGATTTTCTCCCAGTGCCGCCACTGAAAATGAGTTTTACCAGTCAGACTTTTCCCAATCAACAAAGACAAATAAATAAATAAAATGATGGTGGGAAGAAATGGAAGTATCATGTCCATTATTTTCCACCCAAACTATAGCTGTGAACTGTTTTGCTTTACTTAAAGTATCTTCTTATTGTGCCATTTTAACACTGATGCGACATACTTGTAAATCCACTAAGTCAGGATTACTTCAGCAACCTACCTTGAGATGGAAGGTATATCCCCTCTCCACCCAAAAATACTGGCACTACAGCATCTCCTACATCTTGTAGGAGGTAGTTCTAAACAAAATCACCTTCTGCTATACTTTATTGGCTATTAGTGTAGGCTTCTTGGTGCGATTTTTTTTCATTTATGTTGCTATCCTCCACCTTAGTTTGAATGGATGGCAACCTCTCACTACCTTCCCTTTCATTATGATGCTCTTTCACTGCAAAATGTATTTCAGAATATAATTTTTCATTGGTTTTACTTCCTTCTTGTCTCACAAGTGCCTGTTGCAGAGAGATTGTTTTTATTTGCTGTCACTGTTTTACAGTAGCAGAAATGTACTATAAACTGCCTTCAGAGATGTTCTTGAACTTTTTCCCTTCCCTTCCCTTTCCTTTCCGTTCATTTCCTTTCCTTTCCTTCCCTTCCCTTCTCTTCCTTTTCCTTTCTTTCCTTTCCCTTCCCTTCCCTTCATTCCCTTTCCTTTCCCTTCCCTTCCCTTCATTCCCTTTCCTTTCCCTTAATTTCCTTTCCCTTCCTTTCCTTTCCTTTCATTTCCCTTCCTTTCCTTTCCTTTCCCTCCCCTTCATTTCCATTCCTTTCCTTTCCCTTCCCTTCATTTCATTTCCTTTCCTTTCCTTTCCTTTCCTTTCCTTTCCTTTTTATTCCCTTCATTTCCTTTCCTTTCCCTTCCCTTCATTTCCTTTCCTTTCCTTTCCTTTTCATTCCCTTCATTTCCTTTCCTTTCTCTGTTACTTACATGTTCCTATTTTACTATGAACAATTACTGTTAGTTGGCGGTATGCTTTCCCTTGCGTACATACTCCAGATTCTCATCCGTTATTATGCATACTAAGCTAGTCTTGATGAGCTGTAATATCTTTCTTAAACCCAACATAATCCACAACAACATGATATTTCCCCTGTACAACCCTCATGTTCCCTCCATGATTATCTCTGTGAACCACATCATTTCCTCATTAGACACCTCCTTTCCTAATATAACCCTAGGGCTCCATTCATTGTTACTCTCCTCGTATAGCTTTACTAATCTCTGACTTCCCCAAAATAGTTTTCATACAAACCTCTCTTCAGCTTTCTCATTTCTTTTTGACTTCTACCCACAGAGTTTTTCTACTTGATTCCATCTTTCTAAACATATAATTTCATATTCATCTTTAGCTCATCTTTTATTTTTACAGCTCTGAAATATGTAACTAAGAAGAGATATTTTTTCCCAAAAATGAATAAATATACTGTGTAATAAATACAATGACTAAAAATATTTAACTGCTTATCATTTTGTGAAAAATTGTAAGATTTACAGATTACAAGTGAGGTGACAAATTTACTACAAAGACATTTAAAAGGGTGGTATGAAACAGCAGTGCTGGCAACAAAGTCAGGTTCTTATATGACATACAGAACTGTATAAATGACACAATGCAGGCCATAACAGAATGGACAGTCAAAGCACCACTAAACAATCAGACAATGCATTTCTTGATGGTGAGAGTGGGGTTCAAAAGATAAGAATCAAGAATGAACGGTTACATTTTTTCAAAAAATGTTCATTATCAGTGTGCATCCTGTATAGTTCAGTGGGGAAAATCCTTACAAGGATTTACAGACACATATCAGCAGTCTGAAAGTATACTGAGAGTCTCTGTATTGTATACTCGAACAACCAGAATGTCAACTAACCTTTAATCGACACATATGTGTCGAACCTGCACTTCAGCGAATGGCCAAATCATCTATTTCTTTCCAAGGGAAAGAAATCGATAGGCCAACAAAGCACAACACATTATAACAAACACTATGAAGTAGAGGGGCTTTGCCTCCACAACCCCCCATTTGTGGGGGGCTATGCCCCCATACCCCCCAACTAAATATACTAACTCCGAGATCACACTACAGTCAGGGAAAAGGCAGATTTTAAAAGAATGGCCAATCGATTTCTTTCCCTGTGAAAGAAATCGATGATTTGGCCATTTGCTGAAGTGCATGTTCGACACATATGTGTCGATTAAAGGTTAGTCGACATTCAGGTTGTTCAACTAGGTAATATAGACCATACTGAGACTCTAAATGTAAATATCTTGGATCAATGTATATTAATTAAAAAGGAGATGTTAACAAATCTGGATTTCCAGAAAATGTTGAACTGCGTGGCATAAACACAATACAGCATGAGGTATACTTCCCCCCTGAAAGTTAATTTATAGTAAAATACATCTTTATATACATTCAGCAGGTCTACATGTGCCTATCAAGCTCCAGAGCATGGCAACATATATAAATGATACAAAGTGTCAAAATTAATTTGCTTTGAGTTATGTATAGGAAAAAATATAAAAACAAATGCCTTAAAGTAACATGGTATTGACAAATAAATGATAAATACTGCAATACTGATGTGGGAGAGGACGGAACACTAGTTAGTACAACAAATAGAGGACAACAAACTAGAGTGTATAGAAAGAAAATGCGATGGGATAATGTTAAGCCAGAATGGTTTTAACATCTTCAACTTCACAGAGAGGGAGATTAACAACACTTACTTTAACCTGTTTGAAAAGGGATTTAAGTTTATTCCAAAACACAAAGGGAACATAGCAGAAACTATCACTGACTTAAAACTGTTCACTAGGAAGTTGAACCTGTCCTTTTTGAACAGCGATACAGTGAATTTGATGACATCATAGTCATATA
The DNA here is from genome assembly GCF_019279795.1 of Protopterus annectens. Classification (NCBI taxonomy): domain Eukaryota; kingdom Metazoa; phylum Chordata; order Ceratodontiformes; family Protopteridae; genus Protopterus; species Protopterus annectens. The sequence goes on along the minus strand of NC_056732.1, from coordinate 983,660,479 downwards.
AAAAGAAGAGCACTTACAACCACCAACTCCATAAGGCACTACAGATCTCTGAAAAAGTCTGTGAGAGGGACCTTTATACATTATATGGGAAAAAGATGAGGAGTCCCCAGAATCTAACTCATGAGGAACGGTGTCCATTGGAGGATTTATCTAGTGATAAAATCTATTAGTGTCATGAAACCCGATAAGGGGGGAGGTGTAATGACACCGACACACACTGATTACACTAGCAGAATTTTTAACATGCTTTTGGATGATACACGTTACACCGTGATATTGAAAAATGAGATTAACACAGCCCACAGTGTACTGTCACTTCAGAAATTTATGATTTTTTTTTTTTGTTGAACAGGAACCTTATTATTCCAGCAGCATTTGGAATACCTAAAATACATAAAAGTGTAGAGGATCCACCTTACAGGTTAATAGTCGCAGCACAAGGGTCCAAAATGTACCCTTTAGCAGTATATTTAGAGAGGAAGGTAAAACCTGTATTGAGTCAATATATACACATTTTAAGGGATTCGTGGGACTTTTTAGCAAAACTTGATACCAACTGTTCATACGATCAGACTTACTTTTTGACAGTGGATGTAATTGATCTGTTTTCATGTATTGGGGGATACATGAAGGTATTCCAGGAAGGGTTGGAACTATTCGAGGAAATACTCGTACACAGCAAAATGTTCACATGGTAAGGGGTACGATTTTTGGTTGACCTTATGGAGATAGTCCTAACCAACAATTTTATGTACTTTGAAGGGGAATACTTTAAACAGATCACTGGTGTTGCAATGGGGGCAGTGCGTGCCACCAGTTTTGCTAATATTGTGATGTTAAGCTGGGAGAAAAGGTTTATCCTGAACTCTGTATATGCCACACAATGGTTGAACTACTCAAGATTTTTGGATGATATGGTTTTTCTATGGAAGGGTGACCCTACTGGAATAGAACTATTTATGGATTACCTAGAAGGTACTACAACATTCCTTAGGTTTACATATAATTACAACAAGGAAACACATTTCCTGGAAATTCACCTTAGATTACAAAACAGGACACTGACCTCTAGTATTTATAGAAAAGAAACCTATTCCAATTGTTTCCTCCATTTTGACAGTGGGCATCTAGGATACTGTAAGAGGAACCTAGTGAAAGGGCAATTCATTCGAGCAGCTAGGATGCAATCAAATGAGAAACTGTTTAAGGAAGAGCTGGGAAAAATGACATCTATGTTTTTGGACAGGGGGTACCCGTTGGACATGCTAACTATTCTTAGAAAGGAAGTAGAGGACAATAGGGGAAACAAATTCCCTTGTATATTGGGCAAACCAGAACTTCAAGGTAAAATAGGTCAGAATAACACAACTGATACAGATTCATTTAAAAATGCCATGGTTATAAATTATAATGAAATTAACCGCAAAATAAAAAAAAGTTATTTCACAGAACTGGGCGATTTTGCTAATGGATGATGAGTTGTTTCAGCATGTAAGAAGTGCCCCTGTCTTTATTCACAAGGTGAACAAGAATGTGAAGGAAATATTGGAAAAGAGCACAGAGAGTTACAAAAAAGGAACCACCAAATGTGGTAGGTGCAATTACTGTCAATTTATTGTTGATATGGGAGATGTTATTTTGAACAACTGTTTTCGTATGAAAATTACCTTTAGGAAAGGGGCCTGCAACACTGTTGGTCTTATTTACTTGGCCCTCTGTAATGTTTGCCACTCATTTTATGTAGGGAAAACAGACAGAAAATTGTCCAAAAGAATTTATGAACACCTGTATGATATATAGACATTCTTGTCTATGTGAAGTGTTTAAAAAATGTGTTTTTGGCATCTTAGAAATAGTTCTGGTGAATGCCAGGGGTGGAGCCTGGGAAAATACGATAGAATATAAGGAACTCCTCTGCCATCTTAGATTTGATGCTATGTAAAACCTAGGTATCAATGATCACATTTCTATTATCCTGTGTTAAAAATGAGGGCAGCTAAGTTATGAATGTTTTTTTGTTGGTCTGATGGATTATTCATACATTGTATTTTTATTTTCACACATTTGCATTTTACGTATTGTATATACTTACATTTATATGTGAGTTTTTATGTACTATACGCACTACTTGCGTTATGTGTTTTTGAACAAGCAACAATGTTTTTATGTATGTTTTCAGGATGAAATGCGTTAACTATTATGTTGATGAAAGGATTAAAAAGTGACTCGTTAATTGTTTTACCAGCTAACTGGATAATGAATTTATTGAAGGAGTATAAGAAGGTGGTATTTTTAGAGTTTTGTTAATTCTGAAGAAGTCCTAGAGTTGGTGGAAACCGCTTAACCTGGATTTTAATATATGGATTGTATATTACCTCTTGGCTGAATACCGTGGAGTCATTTGGTTATAAATACTGCAATACTGATGTGGGACATAAGGCTGTATCTTACAAAAAGAACTCTAATGGCCAGGGCTTCTTAGATTGTTTTCTTTGTCAGTACAAATGTGCAAATGTAGTATGATAAATAAAATTCAGCCAATAAAAGAACAGCTTTTTAGCTGAATGCAACATGATGAACAGTTCTATCTATGCCTGAAGTGCAGTGTTGTTAATTTATTGTGAATGAAAATATTGTCAATAGTTGTTAAACAACAGTGAAACTATATTATATTTTATTACTATATGGTAATTCAGAAAGGCCACTCTTCCAGAGAACATTTTCAAGGGCATTAATAATCCTTTAGGAGAACATGACAGATAAAGAAACCTTAATACATGTCATGTAATTCTGCTTTTACTATAGTAAATGCAAGACAAAACATTTTAGGAAGTCCAGTTTAAATAGTCAATGTGCATTTTTAGGTAGGGTATTTAATCTATAAATTAGCTATCAGTGCAATGTTAATGGCTTCTGCTGTAGCATTCAAAACTATGTTTCTTGTATTCTTAACTGTGCTGCAATAAAGCTTAATGTTCAAAGACTTTAGCCCAGAGCATTGACTCAACATGTTGAAAAGGACAGAAGCCTGACTCCTTTCCTGAAATGTTACCGGAGTCTCATCACAATCTGCTGAATTGTATATTTTTTCTGCATTAGTTGCCATATTTTAGAAGTCAGTATTCATTTTGTTGCACTGTTCTACTGTGATAATATATATATATATATATATATATATATATATATATATATATATATATATATATATATTATCATTATAATTGAATAAATATGTTCACACACACACACCTGTTATCATTCTAATGGAATATCACACACACACACACACACATACACACACACACACACACACACACACACACACACACACACACACACACACACACACACACCTGTTATCATTCTAATGGAATAATATTTATATGTTCACACACACACACACACACACACACACACACACACACACACACACACACACACGCACACCTGTTATTTTAATGGAATAATATTTATATGTACACACACACACACACACACACACACACACACACACACACACACACACTCACCTGTAACCATATACATTGATATTTTCTCACTTTGTGGCAGCTGTTTATGCAATACTGAAGAGGTTACACCAAAATGTCCCTTTATGTAATGTTGAAAAGACATAACATCCTACTTTCTTTTCATTCCTACTTTTAACTGGTGGTTCTTCCAAAAACAATAAAATGACTAATTAAAGTACAAATGTCACGCATTTTATAAATATTTTAACAGGCAAATGTGCAGAAAGCTGTCAGTGTATATCATGAAAAAGTAGCATTACCTGAAACATTGCGTACATGTACCTTGGGGCTTTTAACAAACATCAGGGCATCCTTCTACACTGAGGATATGATTAATAAATTGCTTTAGATAAAAAGACTATTGACATACTTTCTAATTACGTCAAGTTTCATGTGGCCCAGTCAGATGTTGACATGAAGTAGTTGAGGACAGCTCCATTTCTGTTTAAACATTTATGACCTATTACGGCGCTCATTTCCCTACTAATGTGCACTAACTGGTACCCTTTCTACAACAATGCCTAATGCATTGCTATGACAATCTAACTTATCTTCCTTCCCAAGAAACACTTAAACAGTACCATGTCAGCTTAAAATAATGGTTCCAGGATTTGTGAAAAACCACAAGCCATTATGCATAAAAGCGCATAGAGTGTGAAATCTAATTTCTGCGCCCTTACACCAAAAAATGGTATCACATTTTTAAAGCGCAGGTGGTCATTAAAAGTGATTCAGATTTATTTTTACTATCTGCCTTTACTATTCTAACAACTACTTACAAATAATGTGTGATCTGAAACTACATACATATATATATATATATATATATATATATATATATATATATATATATATATATATGGACAAATATGCCAAAAAGTCAGACGATGTTAATCACAGGATTTAGACAAAGATGACTGGTAGTCATTATTTTAACTGAATTCAGAAACCTCAGTTTCCTGAGTATAGCTTTATGTAGTTTTCCATTTAGAAAAATCCAGCCTATGATTTGTCCAAGAAAGTAATAGTAGCAGAGGGCAGGATATCAGGTCAACAATTTCTCCAAACTATACCCTCTCCAAGGCCACTGTATTATAGGGTGACTTTGTATGTGCTCGATTGTAACAACTCGCATTTTGTGCATTTTGTTAGGGGCTTTTTATTTACAAATGCAGCCTCCTATATGAGATTATGAGAAGCTCTACCCTATGCCAGAACTTTGTGTATGTGTGTGTTTGGGGGGGAGGGGGTTGCTTTCTACAGTGAAGTTACAAAACATATGTGGTAATTTGCAGAAAAATGACTTTCATTCACATGCCCAAGTTCTACAAAGAATGTAAGTGCTGGCTTACATGAATAGTTTGGAGGCATAACTGTGCATATGAGATATTGTTCTATAGGTGCGAAGACCATGTATACATTAGTTTTATCATGAGGGTGAGGCTAGAGTGAGCAAATCCATACACTCAACATGAATAAACTCAGCATAACCTGTACAATTGAGAAGGAACTGAAAGCTGGAGAACTTTGCCAGCTAGGGAGAACATGAAAGGATGATGTTGACTCAATCAATCCGAGGAGGGAAGAGAGAGGTAGTTTAATCTATTACAGTAATTACATTTGGTGGAGGTCAGGTGTAAAAGCCATGCTGACTCACTTAACCCTTGGAGGGAGGAGAGAGGTAGTTTAATCTGCAACAGTAATTACATTTGGTGGAGGTCAGGTGCAAAAGTCAGCAGCAATGGACTGAGGCACATGCTTTGGTCTGTCAAGCAGAGCTCTGACCTAAAGCCAGGTTTCAATGTTTTTGTTAGGAGTGTGTAGAGATAACAATCAGATTAACATACATCCAAATATGGTTTATTATTGCTATTATAATAATACAATGATTTGTGAAACAATTACTTTTATTTCAACTAAAACATTATTTTGCATGTTAGTGTAATTCTAATAGAAAGAGTCCTCAGACAAAAATATTTGCCAGGTTACTAAATGTGGAATACATAAGCAATTCATATATTTTCTTTCACAAAAGAGTCAGAGTATAGCACTTGAGTGAGTTTAGATTTTATTCAGAACAAAGCTATCACAAGTGTGAAGTGTGTACTAAGGACACTAAATAGGATAAATCAAAATAAATACATAAATAAACTAAGATGTGTTTCTGTTTGCATGTGCATTGTGTTTGTGTATGCACACACGTGTGCGTGGGTATAAGTGTTTATTTCTAGAGACAGAGAGCAAGAAAAGCTACTGAAGAACCAAAACTTATTAAACTCACGGGAAAGTTGCATGGCAGGATGTTATTAACTATCTGATAAATCAGTGTTACCATGCATAATTGCTGATTAACAAATCCTTAACTATGATCCATAAATGTCTAAAAACTTGTAGAAGCTTTATTAAATCACTAGTGCACAACATCAAAAGTAAATAAATAACTGCTACTAGAGTAAAAAAGTGCAGCTATCCTAGTACTGTTATCCTAATTCTTCAAAGCCACATCCTCCTTTGTCAACTCAGGATATGATTGGTCGAGGTCAGAATGCAGGAAGTAGAGAAGCAGCAGTATACCTGCAATAGGAAATTAAGATGTAAAAATTAGTTTAATCTTTGCACATGGTAAGCAAATAAGTTGTTCTTATGGTCTCAAAATTGACACATTTCCAATAGTGGGCTTCACTGAAGGTTTCTGTCAGAACAAGCAGTTCTTGAAGATGTGCAGGCAGTAAGGAAGGCTTAAAAATACCTAGTAATTGATTGTAAAATTGCATTTGCCTTATTTTTATGCTCTACAGAACGTACCTTTGGTATACCTTGAAAATCATAGTTCCTATATTTGTTTGGTACTGTACAGCATAGGCTGACATTTGGTGGGAATTTTATGCTAACTTGAAATTTGACCATATAGTGATACATATCCTTACTAAACACATGGAAAGTAGGTAAAATGTTGGATTTTAGCTAAGCCAGTGGAGGTGAAATAAAAATACCAAAAAACTCTTGAATTTGTTGTGTAGTAGCAATTTATTCAGAGCACTTCATTTCCAGTAAATTACAGGTTTAATGTATTAGTCACTGAACAGACTGCAATCTTAATGGGTTAGCCACTTTAGTATTTTTATTTTACATTTGTTTACCGGGAAAGTCCAACTTGGCGTGAAGCCAATTTTCAGCGTAGCCAAGGAAGAAATGCTCCAGATGCATGTCTTTGAAACGTGGAAGGAAACCCACACGAGCGCAGTGAGGACATGCAGACTGCACAGAGGGCACTCCAACTGAAAACTGAATCAGAGAGCCTCTTGCTGTGAGGTGACAATGCTACCGCTGCACCACTGCACTATCCAAGTATAAAAATATACCTAGAGTATGGCTCACTCCACCTGAGGAAAGAGAAGTAGTTTATTACACTGCAGTAATGACATCTAGTAGCTGTCAGGTATTAAAGCAAGCAGTAATGGGCTTAAATATGTGTTTGGGTCTGTCAAGCAGCATACTGACCTGTAGCCAGGATTAAACATGCACATGGAAGCACATGCACTTTTCTAGGGCATGAGTGCCAGCACCACGTCAGTGGCATGCAAATCAGGTGACCTAATGGAGGAGAGTTAGGGATAAGGAAGAAAAATCATTGATATGCCTAGATGATAGCAAATTATTTAGAGGATGGGACTAATTGGCTGTACTTCAAGGAATTCTTATTTGTAAGGATTTCTCAAATATTTTTCATATGTAAATGATGTATTTCCAAGAAAAAGATATTGTTGATTTCCTGCAGTAGTATTTGCTTTATTCATTATTACATGGCAGAGTCATAGATAATTTACAAAAACTTAGCAAGATGACAGTATTTTATTTACATGTTGCACGTCAAAGCGGTGATTTTTAGAGATGTGGTATCTTTTTGAATAAACACTACTACCCTGACTTACGCTTGGAAAGAAATTCTATGATGTGGTATCTTTTTGAATAAATATTGTTTTGACTTATGCATGGAAAGAAATTCTTTTAACCAGTCAAGTTGGTGGAATTTTCCTGGCACCATATATTTGTTAATTTACTTAGAAGTGACTGAGAAGATTCATATGTATTAAATCACTATAAAGTGGCAAACATTACAATAATAATAATGATGATTAATCATGATGATGATTATTATTAATATTATGGTTAGTATTTGTACAGACAAATCATTTTCATCACTGTCAGACAGGACTAGAGTATGATGACATCATTTGGTGCATAATGTAAGATTTCTTATCACAGCAGACTATGGAGTGTAGTGGATTATTGAGTGAGTTCTATACACATGAAGAGCTCCTTTCTTAGTAGCTGAAAACACTTATATTTTAATCATTGCTTGCAACAGTGGTCCTCTGAAATAATGGGTACATTTCTGGTTTATACAACTTATATTCAGCTGCCCTTAGATTGAATTAGGTTTGTAACCATTGTCTCATCATTTAGCTCCTAAAGAAATCAAAGCAGAAGAATGAAGTGACCTATACTGCAGCACAGTGAAACAAAATAGCTGTTTCTTCTGTCATAGATATCTGCTACATCTCTAACTCTAGTTTCTGTTGTTATCCCATATATTGTCTGTCTCTACTTCTTGTTTGTGTTATTATCCCTTGTAGCCTCTGTTTCTCTACCTCTTGTTTCTGTTGTTATCCCTCAATCATCTGTTTCTCTACCTCTAGTTTCTGTTGTAATCCCTCATATCCTCTGTTTCTCTACCTCTAGTGTCTGTTGTAATCCCTCATATCCTCTGTTTCTCTACCTCTAGTGTCTGTTGTTATCCCTCATATCCTCTGTGTCTCTTTTTTCTGTTGTTATCCCTCATTTCCTCTGTGTCTCTACCTCTAGTCTCTGTTGTTATCCCTCATATCCTCTGATTTTCTACCTCTTGTTTTTGTTGTTATCCCTCATATCCTCTGTTTCTCTACATCTTTTTTCTGTTGTTATCCCTCATTTCCTCTGTGTCTCTACCTCTAGTTTCTGTTGTTATCCCTCATATCCTCTGTGTCTCTACATTGTTTTTCTGTTGTTATCCCTCATTTCCTCTGTGTCTCTACCTCTTTTTCTGTCGTTATCCCTTATTTCCTCTGTGTCTCTAACTCTTGTTTCTGTTGTTATCCCTCACAGCCTCTGTTTCTCTGCCTCTAGTGTCTGTTGTTATCCCTCATACCCTCTGTGTCTCTACCTCTTTTTTCTGTTGTTATCCCTTATTTCCTCTGTGTCTCTAACTCTTGTTTCTGTTGTTATCCCTCATAGCCTCTGTTTTTCTACCTCTTGTTTTTTTGTTATCCCTCAAATCCTCTGTGTCTCTACCTATAGTTTCTGTTGTTATCCCTCATATCCTCTGTTTCTCTACCTCTTTTTTCTATTATCCCTCAGTTCCTCTGTCTCTAACTCTTGTTTCTGTTGTTATCCCTCATATCCTCTGTTTCTTTTCCTCTTGTTTCTGTTGCTATCCCTCATATCCTCTGTGTCTCTAACCTTGCTTCTTTTGTTATCCCTCATATCCTCTGTTTCTCTACCTCTAGTTTCAGTTGTTATCCTCTAACTGTCCAATTAGGAATCTATTATGGCAAGAGGGGGGAAGGGACAAATTAAAGGAATTAATTTAGTGCTTTTATTCCTCTTAACAGAGCCACCCTCTGAAACCACTCCCTTGCTCCAAATAACATGATTATAAATAAATAATGAATGTTTTAATGCTTCAATAAAGGATATTTCATTTTTAACTCAACTGTGAACTACCTACTGTTTTCTATCTAATTATTTTGCAGTACATATTTTACAGTTTGATTTTTTTATTAGTAAACTAGGTGCATAATATAATTTAAGGAGTGAACTTCACACCCTCCACACTGTGCAGTTTCTTCTTGGTTTATTATGGCAAACCAAACACATTGTTTTTATGATAGTTTTCTGAAATGGAGTTATATCTTTTTCTGTTGCAAAGCATGTTGAGTATAGAAGTGACTAAGCTGTTCTCAGTTAAGTAAGATTTGGTATTCTAAATGTCAGAGTATTTGGGACTTTGGGCAAATATGCTCAGTGAGCTAAACACTGGCATAAAGCTTGCAGATCAATGGGTACCATATTCTATCTCATTGTAGGTCCATTAATTTTCAATTCTGACTGTCATTTTAAGTGATGGACCTTCTATGTTGTGATAAATGTTTGTATACCCTTACCAATGAGGTTTGCCTAGTCAACTAACCAGCACACAAAATTCAGAATATTAGCCATCTTAGCAAGTGGAATAACTCATTGTTCAAGTCTTTTATAATATAGCAAAGTTGTAACTTAACATACTGTTTCAAAGGCTTATCAATTTATTTTCTCATTTTGCTCAAAAAAGTTTCTTCTTAATCCCTAGTGCGCTATTCTTCCTAACACTGTTCTTCAAGGTTCCCTATTAAAATCGCGAAGGTCCACTTACCCAAATACGGAAACTTCGACACATATGTCGAACCATGAAAACACCGATCGTCCTGAAGCACAAAATCCAAAATGTCGAATTGTCATGGTTGGGCCTTCTACGGTATATCTCTGTAAGGTAAGTGTGATAGTTACGGACCTTAGGTTAGGGTGCGGTTAAGGTAAGTGCATAGATAGTAATGTATGTAAGGTTTAGTGTAGGGTTAGAAGTAGGGTTTTGGTTAGTGTATGTATGTTGTTTATTTATTTTGTTTAGGTAGGTAGTATGTAGTACGCGGTGGGGTTGGACAACTATGACAGTTCGAGATTTTGAATTTCGTGTTTAGGGTATTCAGTGTATTCGCGGTTCGCATAATATGTGTCGATGATTATGTATTCACTGAATAGGTCTTTTGTGGTTCTAATATAGACCCTTCTTCAACACTGAACTCTTCTAAAAGAAATTCAGCTAAACAATGTCTAATGTCAGGCATATGTAGAGTCAGCCAAAAAAAAGAAATAAAGAAGCTGCGTCAGCATGGTTAACGGAAGCAAAAACCAAAGCAAATGAAACATAGATAAAGCAGCAAAAAAAAAACATTTTAGATGCTGAAATACTGACTCCAAGTCAGTCACTGCAGAATGGAAATAGGAGCTCTGATATTCTAAGGTATGAAGCCTATGTTAAATTATGGGAAAGTGAGAGAAATCTTAGATCCATTTTTTTCACTTTCTTTTTTTAGTTTTTCTTGACTATATTTCATATTGTCACCTTATTGCTGAACTATCTTCTTCCATACAACATCAAATAAATGCATGACGCACCTCATTTTATTTCCAGGGCTGTAAATTATTCTCTGCATTGTAGGTCTCACCCATGTTAAGACTGGAATGTTTTGTAATCAGCTTCATAGTTACAAAATGTGTAATTAGTTTGCTTATACTGTAAGCTAAAAGTAATAATTTGTAATGTTTATTGGAGTGTTCTGTTAAGGACTGTACTGAAGGGTCAATTTTGTGTAGGCACGTTCAACATGTAATTTTATGTATTACATGCATTTGGATACAGATTTGGATTTGGGTGTTGTGACAATAATTGGTTTAAAGAGTGCCTGTTGCTGCTGTTTTACAAGGTAATTGAAGACATTAAAACCAAATTTGACAGTCAACAGTCCAATGGAATAAAGACTGAAACTCCAAATAAACCAAAGTGTAAAAATAAAAAATGACAAGCTGTTGCTCTAAAAACTGTTTAAATGTTGGTAAGTACTTTCATCTCTAACAAAAAAAAAACAATTACATGACACTGGAACAGTTAGGGACATATTTTTAATGATATTTCAATAAATAATTCTAGAATGAACCTTTATTTTAATGCTGCATCATTATTACCATATTTATTAGGTGTATGACAGCTCAGCTCCTTGAATATGAAAGGTTTTATAGACATAAAACCTTACTGACTAAATGATAATCACATCACTTGTCACATCCCCACTCTGGGCCAGTAATCAAGGAGCCTGAATCCTCACCACTGACACTGGAGAGGAACATTCACTTGGAACAAAATGGATACACCCAGTATTTCCAGATGCAGCTCTCTGCATCAAGCATAATTTCCCTTAAGAGAGCACAGGGAACACACTCTGTCCATAGTCTCAGGTCCCTGTAAGACTCCCCACTGGCACAGCTATAGAGTTGAGACCTCAACCGAGTGTCCAAGCCAAGTTTTCCAGCACCCTCTCTGTAAAACCAGTGCTTTGTGTCCCTGCTCTCAACAGATGACACACACACACACACACACACACACACACACACACACACACACACACACACACACACACACACACACAGTCTTTGAGATTTAATTTTCACACAGTCTCACACACACACACACACACACACACACACACACACACACACACACACACACACACACACAGACCTGGAAAGGGCTGGCACAGATTTACTAGCTATGCCCCCTTCTGCCCAGACTATAAGGTAGTTACACCGCCACCAGACACTTCAAAGCCTGTTACTCTAATGCTCTTGGTAGCCAATTATACTGAGTTAAATTAATATCAATACAAATGGTAGTTTTCAGGAGCAGCCAGAGCTGTCACCAAATATATATATATATATATATATATATATATATATATATATATATATATATATATATATATAAGTAATGTCAGAGATTAAAATATTCTCTAAAAGACCAACCACAATGAAAAGTTTAAATATATTTAATAATAAATAAAAAATAACATGAAAATACCAAATATCTATTTATAGTAAACACTGGAGTTTCAGTCACAGGAAATATTAAAATAACACAGATAAACAGATTCACACAGATATAGCAAAAACAATACTTAACTAATCTCACTATATTTCCTGGCTGATCTAAAGAATTACTATTCCCTGGTTTACTCACTAAAGCAAGGCAAGATGAAGTAGGTGAGAGGTCCTTCTCTGTCAGGTTCCAAAAACTTATTGCAATGATACCTCAGTCTCATCGAGTGTTAAACATAATTTTGTCCCAGATTACAGAATGACATCACATACATCTGGTCACCTGACTTCTGGTTCCCATGCTACTCCCATTGCTAGAAACTGTCAGGATTTAGCACATATGTGTCTATAATACACACACATAGAGTTTTGCCCAGATCTGTTGCTGCTTCTGGAAGCCATAAAGCAATTTCAAATCTCCACCCTTTCAGACTAGCAATTAGTTCACCCCAAAGACAACACAGAAAGCTTTCTAGTACAGACCTTTTGTCTCTGGGTGCATTGAGAACTGTAAGATACAGTCTTTATGGCCTAAGCCAGGTAATTTAATTTCAAACTATTTTCAAAGTTAACTGGATTGAGATTAACTTCTCTTCTAGTATCCTCTGTTAAAACATATACATTTAAACAGTTACAATAATGCATGTTTCTTTTTGTGTCCAGCAAGGTACACTGTTGGTACATTTTTAACACAAGTAGCTTTTCAAATACATTTTTCAACACAAGCATCTGTATAAATCAGTTTGGCATACAAATAGCATATAATTCTTTACAAAATTCCAGCTAGCTGTGCTGGCATATGTTACACATCCACTGCCCTTCTTCTCTTGACATGGCTAGCAGTACCTCACATCATCACGTGACTCATTCTTCATTCATTCATTCATTCATTCATTCATTCTTTTTTCAAAACTGACAGTCCCATCTTGCCAAGGATTATGATGGTAGCAAGGAGAGAATGGCTGGCTGGAGTTCAAAATCCCGAACAACAGTCTCCAGTTCATTCAGGCATTCCCAGCAAGTTAGGAGATATAGTTTTTCATGAATGTCCTAAATCTGTCCTACAATCTCCTCTCAGGGGACCACTCGTATTGTAGTTCCCACAGGAGACACTCATATGGTAGTCTCACAAGGTTCCGAAACTATGTCAACTAACCACTCTCACAAGGTTCCGAAACTACATCAACTAGCCCCTCTCACCCTAGTGGAGAGTGGCCCTGCTCTAAAATCATTTGAAATTACAAAGTTCCTGTCTGTATCTGAGTCTGAACTCAGCAATCCTTATGAAGGAACATTGTTTCTGCTGGTTGTATCTGTGATTTCATCCTTTTTAGTCACTCTGTAAAGCTCATGACAAAGGAGAGGAGACTAGAGGGACACAGACTGATGGGCAAACTGAGACCTTAATCTTATGACAGAGCTTTCAGTTTATCACTACATTTCTGTACTGCCATTGCTGCATCCCTCCCTGGTTAATCTTCTACCTGCCTCTGTCATGAGCCATGAACTATACTCCATGATATGTAAATTCTTTCACTGGAAGTAGCTCCTTCCACCACAGCCATCAGAGAACAATCCATTATTATATAGGAGAGAACCATGACCTCTAATTTAGAAATGTTAATTTTTATCCCAACCACTTCTCACTCTTTGGGGAGCTACTCTGGTGAATGCTGCACATTGCAGCCAATGGAAACCAAGGGTTCAACACTTTTGGCAGACAAAAAAAACATGATCTTTACTTCCCCAAACTGCTTTTCAAACCTTAACATAGGTGTCATATGCTGTCCATGTAAATCATGAATAACAAGGGAGACAAGACACATCCTTGCTAAATTCCTTCACCCACTTTGAATGTTTATAACTTATCACCAAGACTAAACAAACAACTCTTACTTTACAAATACAAGGACAGAATAACATCTTCCACACAGTAATCCTGCCTCTGTGAGCATATGCTTTCCCCTGGGTCCACAAAACATATGTAGACTATACTAGCAAATTCCCATAGCAGCTCAAACATATATGCAAATAGATAGAGCTGATCCACTGCTAAAATGAAATCCACACCATTCTTCCTGGATGAGAGGCCTGACAGTTGTGAAGATCTTCTTTACAGCATCATGGCATAGGCTTTACCAGGTAGGCTGACAACTACAATCCTGTTCCTGTTTTAAAAAACAGGAACCAACACTCCAGTCTGACAGTTCACAGGTACTGCTTCCATTTTTATGCAACATTAAAAATATGCATTAGCCATAACTTTACAACAATGACAAGCACTTTAGAATTTCAAGTCTTGACAATGCAAAACTGTTTAATTGACACAGCCGCCTCATCAGCAGAAATACACCTAATCTCACTAGTTGCTTCTGGTGCAGACCCTCAAACAGCATTCTGGAGTTCCTCAAAGTGTTCCTTCCATCTCACACCTTTTGACTGTACCCCTGTTTAAGAAATGTATATCCTTGCTAAGAACAGCTTGAATTGTTTTGTAAAATGACAATAATGTATACAGCAATTTTTACTGTTTAAACTATTAATTAAATGAAGAAATGCAAAATGTGAAGTTACACATCCTCTTTTGTTACCAGGCTGCCCATGTGTGGATCACATATGTAGAAGGGAGACAATGAACTTCAAAACATTAGCTAGTTCTGATCTGCTTCAATAGCACTCCCTCCTTTGACCACTTTGTCTGATTACAGCTTGAGCATGAGTATGTCTGTGTTCATGTGGTTTATATACAGTTATATTCAATAGATATTTGGTAACAAGTTCTGATAAATTTGATTTGGATGAACTGCATGGCCATCTATATATCTATATCCATATGCGTGCGTGTGTGTGTGTGTGTGTGTGTGTGTGTGTGTGTGTGTGTGTGTGTGTGTGTGTGTGCTTATGTACAGTTATAGACAGTAGATAGTTGGCAGTCTAATTTATGATAACCTTGATTCAGATAAATTGCATTGCCATACACCTTTGCTGAGAATTAAAGTAGATTGAATATATCAGTGCAATTGCCTTAATTTTCTTTAAAAAGCAGGTATTAGGTAGGTGCTAATTATTAGGTGATTTCACTTATTAAAACTAACTGTGGCCATAATGTAAGACAAAAAGGTCCTCAGTGCCATTAACAGTTTTTGAGATGGTTATCAGTAAAAACATTTAAAGAAAATACACATGCCGTGCAGTGTTAAAAGTGGAGATAAAATGGAGATGTTGCAAGGTATGTAGATGATTCATTTGAATTATAAAATGTCAGATGCCAGAGAATGGCTCAATAGGCATTGCATGCTAATGCTATATAGTTATCAGAAATCCAATAAAGAAAATGTATTTTATTTATTTATTTTAAATTTGTTAACCAGGAAAGTCCACTGGACACATGTCCTCTTTTAGTGGAGGCCCGAGGAGAAAAGCTCCACAAATAAACAACAGTAAGAACGAATGTAGTATACAATAAACAAAATAATTATGACAAATACAATATACAAAAATAAACTGACATTTACAAAAAGAGTAAAACATAATTAAGTAGACAGATACAGAAATATAACAAAATGTGGATCTCTAACTTCATTCTCACTAAGTTCTTCTACATAAAATATATTAATTAAGTTAAAGCAGGTACGTAAGGAGAACAAGCCCAGATAACGTGGTTCATTGGTCAATGAAAACACAACTTGCCTGTTAAAGGTCCACAATTTATTGAAAATAAAAACATATATTTAATAGTTTGTGGTAGTTGTCTGATGAAAACATCAGGGAAGTAGGCTTCACTGAATGTAATACAATGAAACTAAAAATCCTACAGTTTCCCCTGTGTTGCAGTTCGTTAGCCAAGAAACAACCCCACCCCCACCCATATAAAGCCAGTTTACATACTCATACCACAAAGAAAAAAAAAACATACCGAGTTAAAAAAATAATTATATTTCATAGAGGGACCAACTGCTTCTCAACATTCCTATGTGGGGTTAATCATTGTGCATTCAACTTAGTCAAGAAACAACCCCACCCCCACCTATATAAAGCCAGTTTACACACTCATACCACAAAGAAAAAAAAACACACCGAGTTAAAAAAATAATTATATTTCATAGAGGGACCAACTGCTTCTCACATTTCTATGTGGGGTTAATCATTGTGCATTCAACTTTTTATACTGCAGTTATGAGATTACCATTGCTAATGAAGTATGCATATCAACACTCTGTAAATCACCCAATCACCCATTGCTGAATATGAATTCTACATGCTGCAATGAACTGAATCATCATCAATCCCATGTTTAACACTTTTCTACACATCTGGAAGATGACACTTACACCAGTCCCAAGCATCTTTTTAGATCTGAATTTTATGTGCGCAACCTGTGTGGTGTGGTGAGACATGATCTGTTAACTATCCATCTATCAACACATGCAAACATTATAACATAAGGTACAAATGGAGATTCATTGTTCCGACAATTACCAAATGCTATACACTCAATTTCTTGCCACATTGCCCAACATTTTCTTGAAACTTTCAATCACTTTGCACATTCTACCATTTCTGGTAAGTTGCTTTGACTTGCATCCCTCTTTTACCAAACTACATCATTCCTTTAGTGGTTTTATTCAAATTCAAGTCAGGATGTTGATTTCTAACTTCATTCTCACTAGGTTCCTCTACATAAAACTTGGTCTTGTGACCTTTTCCACATCCCTTTTTACAACAGGTGTAGATCTCTAACTTCACTCTCACTAGGTTCTTCTACATAAAAATTGATCCTGTGACCTTTTCCACATCCCTTTTTACAAATGGAAGTACCACAGTGGTCTATTTTAGCTCCCTTTCTCTTTTTCTTATAAATGAAATCATCTTCAATCTCAGTCCCTTGCTCATTAATCTTTCTTTACATCTGAAATTGTCTCCTACAGACCTGCTAACTCTACCAACACTAAATTGAAAAGCAGATGGAAAGGCTCCACACCATACTCTCTACCTGAATTACTAATAAAGAGCTCTTAATCGATGTTAAGAAAATGAATAAAAATGACACTAAAAACTAATGCATGATTTAAACTGACATTGCATAGAACTGGCCACTAATAACACCTCTGGAAAAATATAAACAAATCAAATAGACAACTTACATTATAAATAAATTAATAAGTAAAAACACAGTACCAGAGTTTTGTAAAACACTTGTGTTATATCTGCTTAAGTACAAGGCAACAGGTACCTGCACATATAATAAACATACGCTTTAATCATATGCATTACCCTTCCTTACCACTTACATTGTCACATTCTATAAAAAAAAGTTATACATAAAGTTAAATTTGGTATTAGATATTATGTGTTTCAGTGCAAGCATGTGTGTGTGTGCGTGCGTGCGTGTGTGTGTGTCTGTATTCAAAAGAGCAAATCACAAAGCAGTGATCATTTTAGAGCGAATCTAATATGATCAAAAACTGCGCAAACTAAAAGTAATATTTTTGCAGGGGGGAACCCCCTACACTATCCGCAGCCCTTGCTAATTATATATATATATATATATATATATATATATATATATATATATATATATATATATATAAATTCCAAAATCACACAACAGTGGAGTAAGGGCAAATTTCCCTACTCCACTGGCTGCCGGCAAAACTACAATGCAGAAGAACTTTCATTCATTTGAGAGTTCAGTTTTTTCATCACTAAAAAGAGTTTGCTCATATGACTTTTTGTTTTCTGGATAACAACCATGTATATATATGTATATGTATTCTTCATATATGTATATATATATATATATATATATATATATATATATATATATATATATATATATACATGAAGAATATGTCCTTACCCTCCTTACAAGTTTATTCTCTCTCTGGTGGTTTTCTACAGAATACAGGATAACATCTGTAATCTTCCATGTGTTCAGGGTAGTATCCTTGCAATGTTTCTGTGCTAAGTACAACAGTGAAAGTGAAGCTTTCTTGTGAGACCTTCTGTATGAAACTGCAGTTTTCGAATGAGGTAAATATCCGACAATGCAGACTGCTGTTAGACATCTGGTCTTTCCTAGCTGGAACTTCAGCTTGGTGCCACTCAGGAAAGTGCAGTAATGTGACAGTATCAGATAGTATGATCACTGCCACATTATTGGGATTATCTGAAAGTGGATATCGGTGTTTTGTCCAAATTTTTTTAGCAGTTGGATGACCCAAGGGGGATTAGCTGTAATCTTAACCTGCAGCTGTTACAAACAATTTAAGTTATAAAACAGTGCACCTCACCCTTCCCTCTTCATTTCATTTATTCCTCTTAGGTGAGAGATGAGAGATGATCATGGTGTAGCTGGCATACAAGCAGCCTTCAGGGGATTCTTCCGTTAAGCTCCTCGTCTAAATGCACATCTCCTTAGATGTCTATAGGATAGATGTGCAGTCAGCATGGTGATGGGTGTCACCCATTCAAACAACTGGAATAACCACTTTATAACCTTCTTTTCTTGTTAGTTTAATGCATCTTTACAGGTTCTCAGTCAACACCAGAGGTATACTGCTGGACTTCTCACCACAAATTGAACACCCCACTTCTATTTCCACAGGAGAGGCAATCAGGCTTAGCACTATCACTTCTCAGCTTCTTCCTCCTGCACCAGGGTTGCTAATCAAACCTTAGTTATCTGGATCATAATCTGGACAGCTATATTAACTACTGCTTTTCTGGACAATGAATTGAGTATTAGAAGCCTAAAACAGTAATATTAACACTATACTAAGATAGTGCAGACATACCATATGCAATTACACACTTTATTAAGTACTCAAGGACACATTAATTGAGGAAGGAATAATGCCAGATAACTCATGAGTAAATGAAGGCTCTATAATAAATGGACCTGGTATCAAACTTCACAAAATTTATGTCCAAGGCCCACTGTTTCAAACACTTAAATTTGAAATAGTTTAGGTTCATAGGTTCATAGGTGTGTACTAGGCTAATGGCCCTGGAGCCTTTACAAGCCTAGCCCATAGAAGTGTCCTGGCATCATGCTGCCGGGCATTAGTTCCCAGTGCCTCTGTCGAGTAGAGCCACTGAAGTGATCCCTGGGGTGAACTTTCTATTTCCCATCCACTCATCAAGATTTCTCTTGAAGAGGGCCACTGAGGTGCTCTGCTTGACATGTGTGAGAAGTCTATTCTAGACCATGGACAGTCTCTGGGTTATGAACCTGTCCCTCCAGCATGTTCTGTTGATTGTGGTAATGAGGTTGAGATCTCTGGAGTGTGTGGTGTAGAGGATTTGGATTTCTTTAGATGTAGCATTTCTAACAGAGGTGGGTCAGACATGGCTTTGTAAGTCAAGCAGAGATCACCTCTTAGTAGATGATATGAGACAGAGAATAGCTGGAGTTTTTTGAGTCTGTCCATGTAGGACATATTTAAGCCCTAGGATCCTCTTCGTGGGGTACTTTTGTGGCCTTTCCAGCTGTTGCATGTGTCTAGTGAGGTACATGCCAAATGGGGCATTATACCCGATGATTGGCCTAACGAGGGAAGAGTAGAGAGAGAGATGATGACCTCTTTCTTCCTGGATGCAAAACCCTTGGTAATGAGATGTGCCACATAGAATGACTTTCTGACCACAGTGGCAATGTGGTAGTCGAAGGAGAGGTTGCTGTCAACCTGTGTCCCCAGATCTCTTATAATGCCTTCAGTGTTTAGTGAGTTCCCATCGATGTGGTAATTAGTGGGAACTGAGTTTTTCCCAAAGGGGATGATGATGCATTTTTTGGCATTAAGCTTAAGGCCATGGTTTGGACACCAGTCATTGGTCTCAGTGAGGGCTTTCTGTAGGATGTCTGCATCACTTGGGGAGTTAATAATGGCTCCCAACTTGCAGTCATCTGCGAACTTGGTCAGCCGGAGTCCCTCTGTGTTGGCCTGGACTTCTGAGAAGTAGATGCCAAACAGGAAAGGACCTAGGACCGATCCCTGTGGGACTCCACTAATGACTGATCAACAGTCCGACTTGGAGTACACTACTTTCACACTACTATGGGTTCTATCTGTGAGCCAGTTTGCAACCCACCTAGTGATATAGAGGTTGATGCCTAGTTTGGTGAGTTTATCAATAATTCCTGAGTGGGTAATGGTATCAAAGGCCTTGGCAGATTGAGGTAGGCTGTATGAACTACATTGCTCTCATCCACAGCTCTGGTGACTGACTCAAAGAAGTCAACCAGGTTGAGCAGGCATGATCTACCTTTCACAAACCCGGTCTGCGTGGGATCTAGTGTTTGGAGATTCTCTATATCCTTGTTAATTAGGTCCATGATGATGTGCTCCATAGCCTTACATATCAGACTCATCAGGCTAATGGGGTGATAATTCCCAGAGTCTGAATTCACTCCCCCTTTATGGAGAGGGATGACTGTAGCAGTGCACTATTCAGTAGGGGCAAACCCTGACGTGAGGCTGTGATTGAACAGGGCACATAGATGTGGTGCCAGTTCACTTTGTAGTTCATGTAGAAGACATCCAGGGATATTGTTGGGTCTCATGGAAGTTGTATTCTTGGCCTTGGACAATGCAGCTTTAACTTGTGCTGCAGTAATGCTGGGTTCCTGGCATTCCACCAGTATTGTGATAGTTTTTTTTGGGGGGAGGGGTAAATTTGGCACTGAATCTCTCGGCCAGTATGTTGGCAATATCTGTTGGCTCAGTATAGGAAGTACCATTGTGCAGTAACTCAGAGAAAACCTGGGTATTGCCATGGAGATTCTTGATATAACTATAGAAGGCTTTGCGATTGTTTTTAGTGTCTGCTATAATTCTGCCTTCGTAGCTGGCTTTAGAGGTTTTAATGAGGGATTTCAACTTTTTGTTGAGGCTAATAATGGAGTTTTTCCAGTCTTGGGACTTCACCTTTTCTGCAACAGTTTCTTCCTTCTGTTGTAGAGTTTATTAATGGCAGAGAACCACCAGATTGGCTTCCTTTTTTTGGAGGAGAGCATCTTGATTCTATTGGGTATGGCTAGTTCCATGCATTTATATGCGTGTTCATACAGTGCACTGGTGTATGATTCAGCAGTCATGCATCTATTTTCCATTGATATGGGTGCTGTGAAGTTAGCCACCTCTGTTTTTAGGAGCCCAAAGTCAGCTTTGGAGAAGTTTTTCATGGTGGTTACCTTTGGGTGGGGTGTAGATGAGATATGGATTTCCATGGTGATTAGTTTGTGGTCAGATCTAACCAGGGAGGAATTGACTATTGGTGTAGAGCAACAGTTGCCCATGTTAGTAATAACCAGGTCAAGGATGTTGCTTCCTCTAGTGGTGGTAAAAATGAGCTGGTCCAGGGCATTGGAATTGATGAATTCCAGGAAGTGTTGGCCCAGTGTATTGGTGCATGAGTAGTTTTACCAGTTGATAGAGGGTATTTGAAGTCACCTAGTATGAGGGTGTTGGGTTGGACCATAATAGTTTCCATGGTGCTTAGAAACATGGAGTGAGAGTCTTGGGACATAATTGGGGACCTATAGCAGGCTACAACCTGAATTGCCGTCTTTATTCTGATCAGAAAAAAGTATAAATGATGTGACTCTAGATAATAAATGGCACATCAAGCTTCTGAATATAAAATTAATTACTACATTTTTCTTAACTTGTACAACAATGGAGTTATGATATTATATTAATTAATTGATTAATTAATTAATTAATTAATTAATTAATTAATTAATTTGCTTATTTATTTATTTTTTGTTAATTTGTTGTTAATATAATACATAACAAATTAATTCAAATTTCAATAATACAGTCCATATAAGTCATTCCATTAAATTTAGGTTCATAGGTTCATAGGTTTATACTAGGCTATCTGCCCTAAGGCATTTATAAGCCTAGCCCAAAGTTATGTGGCTTACGCCACCCCTTATGTTAGAAATAATGTGCGCATTAGTTTGTTGTGCCTCTGTCCAGCAGTGACACAGAGATGATTTCCGGGGTAAACCTACGATCTCCCATCCACCGGTCAAGATTTCTCTTGAACAGAGCCAGTGAGGTGCTCTGCCTCACATGGACTGGGATTTTATTCCACAGCATGGGGAGTCTCTGGGTGATAAATCTATCCCTCCAGCATGTCCTATTTATATCCGTGCTATGGTTTAAGTCATTTGCTCTAGTGGTTCTGGTGGATTTGGATTTTTTGAGGTGGAGCATGTCCATTAATTCCGGGTTGGTCATGGCCTTGTATGTCAGGCACAGGTCACCTCTGAGCAGACGGTATGCAACTGAATAGAGTTGGAGTTTCTTCAGTCTGGCAGTATATGACAGGTTTTGGAGTCCCTTTATCCTTTTGGTGAGGAACTTTTGGGGTCTCTCCAATTGCTGCAGGTATCGGGTGAAATACATCCCGAATGGAGCATTGTACTCGATCATTGGTCTGATAAGTGAAGAGTACAGGGGAACAATGACCTCACTTGATCTGGATGTGAATCCCTTCATGATCAGATGGGCAATGTAGAAGGTCTTTCAAACCACTTTAGCAACGTGAGTGTCAAACGAGAGGCCACTATCAACCTGGGTACCCAGGTCCCTGATAACCTCTTCTGTGCTTAGTGGGTTGCCACCTATATGGTAGCTTGGGGTTACCTTGTTTTTCCCGAAGGGTATGACTATACACTTTTTTGCGTTTAACTTCAGGCCATGGCTCTGGCACCAGCTATCAGTTTCCGTGAGACCCCTATGAAGGATGTCTGTGTCTGATGTACTATCCACTATGGCACCCAGTTTGCAGTCATCCGCAAACTTTGTCAGCCATAGTCCTCCTATGTTTGCCTGTACTTCTGAGAAGTAGATGCCGAACAATAGGGGGCCAAGGACTGAGCCCTGTGGGACACCACTTGTAACCGGCTTGGAGTCTAACATGGCTCCAGCAACTCTAACCCTGTGGGTTCTGTCCTTTAGCCAGTTTGCAACCCATCTTGTGACATATGAGTTTACATTTAAGCTGGTAAGTTTCTCTATAATACCCGAGTGGGGTATTGTGTCGAAAGCTTTTGCAAGGTCAAGGTAGGCTGTATGGACTGCCTTTCCCTCATCAATGGCCTTGATGACTGTTTCGAAGAAGTCGACCAAGTTCAAAAGGCAAGATCTGCCCTTGACAAAGCCAAACTGGGTTGGGTCCAAGGTCTGCAAGTCCCCTATGTCCTTGTTTATGAGTTCCATTATGATCCTCTCCATAGCTTTGCAGACCAGGCTTGTTAAGGAAATAATGTAACCAGTTTTAACAAATGAAAAAAAATGAATTAATAGTTTAAAACTATTTATATTATTTACATTAAATGCTTGAAACAAGAAATTATTCTAATATTATGCTCATAAAGACTAGTATCCAGTAGATGTATAGAACTTAAAGAAATTAATATTTTAACTCATAGAAGAAATGCACTTGCCATCTGTGTAAAATGTCACCAGCAACTGTATGATTTTTGCTCAGCAATTTAAATCTTTATTTTTACTACTTAATTTTTGACTTCAGTTCCTTTATTTATTATTATACATAGAAGATGCAGAAATTCTACATATTGTGTTTTTTATATTTTGTTTCCATTTTCTAGTAACAACCTTTCTGGGAGGTTGACATAATGACTAAGGTGTTTACTACACAGAAACAAGGTACAGGGTTTGGTTCTCACCTTTGAAAGAGAAATTGACTAGACTTAAAATGACCCACATGGGCAGCTAGCCTAATACTCATCTATGGACCTATAAAAAGTAAACATTAACTTTTGTGCATTTTAGAACAGGAGCATTGTGCAAAGTTATTTCTTCTGTAATTAACCTTATTCTCCACAATGCAGGGAAAAAAAAAGAATTAAATTTTCCTAAAATAAATTAACATTGGAACATTCATATAACATCTGTTACTAGTCTGCTTTAATGTCAATATTACATCTGCAATTCGCTTTTAAGCCTTTCCCACCTGTTTTAGCTGATATGAAGTAAAGAAAGCTCTATATATGCATGTCCGTGTATAGCTTTTCCAAAACTGGACTTGTAATCTATATCTAACAGACTTCAAAATATTTTTTATCATTTTTATATATATTATACTAGGCATTTTGAAATATAACCCCCGCCTAAATTTGTCATTTGTCACTGCTTTGTAATCTATAAAAATGTTATATATCAAAAAAGTGCTTTTTACTGTTCTTATTTTTAAACATTAGTTGACTGAAATAGTTGAGAAATTTTAGGTAGTTTCTAGGGGTCTATATTGAAAACTCGAACGTTGACTTACCCGAACACCTAAATACATATATTCCGTGAACCACAAATACACCGAATGCCCTAAACCGTGAAATTCAAAAACTCAGAATATCATAGCTGTCCCATCCCACCGCCCGCTACATACTACCTAACTAAATAAACCACATAAATATACTAAACAAAACCCTACTTCTAACCCTAAGCTAAACCCTACTTCGAACCCTACACTAAATCTTTCATATACCACCAAGTATGCACTTAACTTAACCCCCACCATAACCCTAAGGTACGTAACTATCGCACACTTACCTTAAAAAGCTATACCCAAACAAACTAAATAATCCACACACATACACTTAATAAAACCCTACTTCTAACCCTACACTAAATCTAGCATACATTACCATCTATGCACTTACCTTAATCCGCACCCTAACCCTAAGGTCCGTAACTATTGCACACTTACCTTACAGAGCTATACCTCAGAAGGGCCAACCATGATGAATCGACATTTTGGATTTTGCGCTTCAGGATGATCAATGTTTTTGTGGTTTGATGAAGACGTGTCGGCGTTTAGGTGTTCGAGTAAGTCAACGTTCCAGTTTTCAATATAGACCCATTTCTAGACAGAAGTATTGCTGTCTAGAGCAAATGTCTGTTGTACATAAATTCTAACTACATGGATATAAATCCAGTCATTATTGTCTTACGCAAATTATAATTTTAGTATGTCTACACATTTAATTTTTTGTGTTTGAAATCTATTGCACCATCCTATTCTTTCTTTCCAGCTGGTCATTTTAGGTTTGTTAGTACCTTTAATTAGACCATTAATTACAGTAAAAAAGGGGTAATATCAACCAATTATTTAATTCTGTACTTTTTAAAATGCATTTAAGATGTTGTTTATATAATGATAATTTGTTGGTTTATAGATATTGTACTGAAAATAACTACAAATGATTAATTGTAATTTATCGTTAACTATATCTTAAGAGATGATGAGGATTTTCATGTTTTGCTATCAAAAAATGTTATATGTAGTCTTTCACAATTAGAAGAGCAGCCATGTCCAGCCAGCGAATTACTGTTTTAAATAAGGAAGCTAGTCAGTCTGTTTCAGTAGCAACTAAATTAACGCCCCCATTATTCCAAAATCTGATTTGATGCATGTAAACTATTTTTGGTCTGTTAGGATACTAAAGAATATTAAAGATATTTTATTTAATATTCTTATTTGCAATCCATTGGGGATTATTGCTGTTATCTGAATTATATACAATAATTTAGGAAGTATTACCATTTTTATGTTATAATTTTTCCTTGAAGGTAAGCAATTATTTACTCAAGTTGTTAATTAATATTTTAACCTTTGAATGACTTTATTAAAGTTTCTGTATCTGATATTTTGACAGTTTTCTTTTATTATTATGCCTAGGTAGACTAGTTCTTGAGATTCCCAATGAATATTACATTCATTAAAACATGTAGGATCTTGATTCTTGTTTAGTAATAACGCTTTGGAATTTTTTCATCAAAAGTCAACCCTAACACATTATCATATATGTTCTTATATCTGTAATTGCTAATATAATCTGCAAACAGCAGTTTTCTAGTTATAAATACTTCCTACTTTAATACTTCTAATTATATTATTTTGACATTGCTACAGCTAAAGTTTTTATTGCAAGAGCAAATAATGTAGGGGATAATAAGCATCCTTGCCTGGTATCCTTTTAACCCAATAAAGTTTGATAAGGTAAGAACCTAATTTAACATATGCTTTATTATCATAATATAGATTTTATTAATTTTATAATATAATCAAGAAGAGCAAAGCGGCTTTTCAGCGCTTCTGTGGACCCCTAGTGATATCTGCACTGCTTACTGTACTTATTTCCTTGTTTCACTTGAAAGAAAGTTACTGTTTGTCATTTTTGCATTTATGTTACCTGTAACACATTGCATTTAAGTTACCTGGCACTTGCTCACTAAGTCAGCACTAAAAAATTAAAAGCACTACACCCTCACAAACTCCCCTTGAGTACCTTGTTCCCCATTGGCCCTTTTTTTCAATTATAAAGGAATTCCCAATACTATTCTAGCATGTCCAAAGGTCAGTTGTCAATCTCCTCTCCGGTCCAGCTAGTGAATCTGTGAATCTTATGGCAATGTTACAACTGCCTCATGTACACAGACAACCCTGTCCTCCTCCCAACAAATTCCAAAACATGTGAGAGATGCAACCATGTAGCCAAACTGGAGGCTAAGCTCTCTCAACTCAGTACTGGTGTAACCAGTCAGGAGGAGAAGGAAACCACACTCACTACACTTCCAGTCTCACATAGACCTACTACGACAGCAAACCAAACACATAAACACAGAAAAACAAACTCGGAGGCTCTAAATAAAAATCTGCCTAAGCAGCAGAGACCTCCAAAGCAGACACCCAAGCAACCGCTACCCCAAAACAAAACACATGCAACACATAGCTCACAAAGCCAGTGTGCCGAACAGTCACAGCCCTTAAGGCTAAACAACACACCTGATACACTTGTAATAGGTGACTCTATCATCAGGCACACTGACGTCCGCTCACCAGGCTACATGTTCGAGAGACTTGAACCTCAGCACTGAAATAAATAGGACATGCTGGAGGGACAGATTCATAACCCAGAGGTTCCCTTCACTCTGGAATAAAATCCCAGTCCAGGTTAGGCAGAGTCCCTCATTGACTCTCTTCAAGAGGAATCTTGATGAGTGGATGGGAGATTGTAGGTTTACCCTGGGTATCACTTCTGTGTCACTGTTAGACAGAGGCACAGTATACTAACCTCGAAAAAGGGCATAGCAACATTAATTTAAAATGGGTGGCAAAAGCCAAACACACTCTGGCTAGGCTTATAAATGCCCTAGGGCAGATAGCCTAGTATGAACCTATGAACCTATGAACCTAAATAATTTTAATGCATTAAATAAATAATCCAATTTAAATGAGTCAAATTCTTTTCTGATACTGTGGTTGATAAAAGTTGCTTCTACTGTATTAGAAAATATTATATCTAATAATGTTCATATTCTTTTATTCCTGTGTAGGGATGCATTTTTTCTTCTTCTATAAATGCATTTGTTTCATAAAAGAAAAAATATGGTTTTTTTTTTAGAAAGTAAATTTTAGATTTCTGCTCCTATCCCATCTGTTTCCAGAACTTTATTAGTTTTTATTTTTTATATTGTTTTAGCAATTACCTCTATTAAGGATTTGTCTTAATGGTATCAATACCTTCCTAGTTAAACTTGTAACAAATATTCATATTAAAAATGTATTTAATTGCAGTTTATTTGTAACTGAAGGAGAACTCATTTTATTAAATTTATCATAATAGTTTATAAATTCTGTGACTATCTTGCACATTTCCATTTTAACTCTGTTATTAAATAGGTTTCTAATCTCTTGATTGTGGTTTATTCTAGAGTTGATTTTAAATGTTCATATGCATTCCTGTAGGTGGCACTGAATGTGAGGAAAGTTTTAGTTTTCAATAGCTATGTTCATTTTATGTGATAGCATTTCTTGATACTGCTTACTAAGTGAATCAACTAACATCAGTTACTCTTTCTTCCCTTTTTGAATCTTAGATTTTGCAGATGTTATGCTTTCTTGAATATGTAAAATTCCATTGCCCCACTGTCTAATTTCATTTTTATTCCATGGCAACATCTTGCTGTATAGATATGATACCAGGGCCTCCTGAATCATGATTTAATTAGATATTTATTTTGATAAAGAACTAAATTCTGCATTAAGCCATTTTGAAATGTTTCTAATTTAGTAATATAATCTGGTATTCCATTCATCAATGCTAATCTTTTTAAAAGTAATACTTAAAATGTTGTGGTCAGAGATGGGACATGGACACAATTTAAAACTAAGACTTTAAAACTATTTACCTTTGTTATTAGATTCTGAGATATGAAGATTTTATCACTCCTGGAATGTGTGCAGAATGCATATAAATAATGTAATACAAAGAGTCTTTGTCTTTTATTTGATTAACAATCGTTAATTTTAATAGGTTGATCCAATTTATTAGAATATCAGTTGTTCACAATATTCTAGGCTCTCTTTCTCAGTTAATATTTTATCAATGATAAGTGTACTAGAAGTGAGTCTTCTTTCATTTTATACAGGATTACTTTTTTTCCTGCTTTTCCTGTTCCCATTCACTGTATCCAGTATAAGTGAGCTTTATTACAATATTCTAAAACTATCATTGAAAACATTCCATCTTTATCATTATATTTGAATACGATTGTTGACATTATTATACATTTCTTTCTAAAGAATAGCAGCTCCCCATCTTTTATTCTCAAGCAATGACACAGCTAGTATCTTAAGTTGACCCATATTGGTTTTTACCTGTTCTAATAGGGTAATATGTGTTTCTTGCAAAAATATAACTTAACATTTGTTTACATTTCAGTATTCCAAGAAACTATCCAGGGCGTTCATGGCTATAGACCAATTTGCAATTCACAGACATGTTAGCTGTGATGACAGAAGATCTCATTACCATCTAATTTGCATATATCTGAATTGTATTTACTACCATAACATGCAGATCATTGCTAAGCTGCATGTCCTTGTAGTAAACTGCTGCTCCTTTAGTCAGTGGCATAAAAGTCCATGCTGATCTATATGGCTGAGCAATTTCTTGCTCTGCATGTAGATAGCATCCTGGGGGTGGTTTCAGGGAGAGAAAGCATGTGGCTAATTAGCATATGCTTATCCCAGAATGTCTCATTAGTATTCAACATAACCATGGGGATAGTCCTAGGTGGAGCTGCATTTCTTCATACTAGGGCACTGTGCAGCACTGTATTAAGGTGGCTGCTGAATTGAGAAAAGTTACTGTGACATATACATGGAGATATACATATCTCATTACCATTAATGAATCCCAGCCTACGTCTTTTCTGGCTGCTAAGGCCATGAATATTTAATGAGTTGATTTTATATTCAAGACTTATAAATAATCGACTGATTTCATGTTTTTAGACCTTATAAATATTTCATCTAAAGAACCTTTTGTCTATTTTCGAATATTTTTCTTACTGAGAGCGTGTTTTAATAGCTTTACTTTCAGAACCCCTGTATATATATTGCTAAATAATGTGTTACTGGCCTACATTTTAACCTTATGTTAATTAACTTAGTAATAATAACTAAATAAACATTAAAATCCATACTGGAATTAAAACTAATTCCTAGTTTAATCAATATAAAAACTACTCAAACAATTCCTCTTTATTTAAGTTTTCCAAAATGCAACCTGTACACTAGTTTTGAAAGTCATACAAGAGATCATGCAGAGTAATTTAGTTAGTGACTGTATTTATTATTATTAGTTTTTGTTACCTCATTAATATGACATTATTAAGTGTAAGTGTAAGTTTGCTGCAAGAGTATGATCAATATGTGTTCAAATATGAAGTATTTTTCTAACACAAGCTGTCTATATACAGAGGAAGTTAACAAGGAACAAATCATGTCATCATTTGTCCTTCATTCTATTCACTTTAATTGTTAAATTGTAAATAATTACATGTGAACACTAGAAATTCTCTCTTAATAATTCTGCTCACAAGGATAAATTCTTATTATTTATTAGACAGTTGATGTATTACCATATAAATTATTTACATTTTGGTTACCATGCTAGAGCTGTGATCATAGCATTATCAGTTACAGGCTCAGCCTGGTAACAGATGGATATTGTCAAGTATCAGAGATATACTAGTAAGATTATATGTTTTGTAAGATAGTACTTTGTAACTTCCAAATTATTATACATAATTTCAGTAGGTTATATAGAACAAAGTAGTATAGCGACAAAGTACTATTTCAATTCCTTTTTTTCATTTCTTCTAGTCACAAGCAATTAAGATTATAAATATGCAAATGCTGAAGGACTTCTGTTTGGACCTTATTAAGAGTAATGCAGATGTATACTTTCCTTTCTTCTCCATATCTAATCCAATTTTATTCCCTCTTCTCTTCTTTTCTCTTTCTCCTCCTTTTTAAATAAATCATATTAATCAAATTATTGAGATGTTTAAAGGGCTAACAAGTCATCAGCACAAAATGTTATTTATTCCACTGCATTAATTATTACTTTGAAACAGAAATACATCGTTATTTATCATTTAATGTGCTCTGTTTAGTTTCATGTATATTTTTCCCCTTTCACATGCATATAGATGTCAGTGAACATAAAAATCAATAAAGGAGATCCATTTTTATAGTCTTTTATGGCATGTTTCAACAGTACGACTAATATTTATTCCATAAGTATTGAATTCTCTGTGGATTAACTTAACAAATCAAATTATATTTGTAACGTCAGTCTCTTTATGCTTATACAATGTACTTTCATTGACCACAACCCGCAGACATTTATTGAATTTCTGATGAGCTGATATTAGCAATTTTTAACCAGATATTCATTAATATCATATAGGCCCATAAAGTTTTACTACAAATACATGATTTATATTGTCTGCAATTCAGATATATAGTAACTGGATTAACTAATAGGCATCTTAGGTATACTTTGGAGTCACAAAATGTGACTATTTCATTAAGCAGTGTGCATCCTCAACAAATGCATGAGATATATATCTGGAAGCATAGAGATAAACAGAAAAACAACCACATTATCTCTCCAGCAAAATGAATTAGAAACAAAAACATTTTCCCTGGCTTCAGATTACCCTCTTGTGCTCTCCATGACAAAGCAACAAGAATCAATATCAGCTCATAGGTTAATACTAGGCTAACTGCTCATGTGGGCCATTTTAAGCCTAGCCAATTAACCCATGTGACAATCAAACTCTGCACCTTGTGTCTGCAAGGCAAATATCTTAACCATTATGCCAACCTTTCAGGAGAGACTCAGGTGAAAATACTCACAGGCATGCCATGAAATCTAGATGAAAACTAGTACCTGTAACAATGAGGCAAAGCACAAGCACTTCCAGAGCACTTTCACCCAAAGTGTCTGCTCATGCCATCAAAGTGAAAGGAATATCATATGTCTACTAAAGGTTTTCTGTGTTTATGCCATCAAAGTGAAAGGAATATCATATGTCTACTAAAGGTATTCTGTGTGTGTGCCATCAAAAGTGAAAGGAATATCATATGTCTACTAAAGGTTTTCTGTGTTTATGCCATCAAAGTGAAAGGAATATCATATGTCTACTAAAGGTATTCTGTGTTTATGCCATCAAAGTGAAAGGAATATCATATGTCTGCTAATGGTAGTCAACTGTTTAGCTTCATTTTCTTTTAAATGCAAATATTGTATTTATTGCCTAATAAGGCAGTTCAGGGGAGAGGCAAATGCTAATTAGCTATGTGATCTTTCTCACCACCCACCAGAACTATCCCAAGGAAGGCATCTATCACTCAGCAATGTAGATAAACACAGTTGCTCCCTGCTCATCATGATAGTGAGCACAACTAAAAAGGTCATGTTTATCCATCATGGTAGAGGTAAGTACTGGGGTGTGTCTTAAAAAGGTACGAAGCAGACTTCAAACCTTGCACCTACCCATCTTTCACAGTGAATCGTAATCCACTACACCATCACTAGATGTTAGGGCGTTTGTTAAAAAAATATGGAATTTAAAAAAAGACATAGTCAGAAAAGGGTTTCTAAATTGTATGCCCTTCACATAGGAAACCCCTGCACTAGCCCACTGCACTAACTGATGCATTAGTACGTCAGCTGCTTTTTTACAGTACTGAGTATCTCAGGAATTATACAATGCTTGTAGCATGTCATGCTGAATGACAGTGAGGGATGGGAAATGTTAGGCATACCTCTCCAGCTCGTAAACATTAAGCCCTAGCATGCACTTATTGAAGGATATGAAGTGTGAAACTCAAATGTCTGACATTATGGTCTGGCCGTCATCATCCTTGAATTATCTGGGCAGGGGAAAAGGAGACATTGTGGACATTCTGACACTAGGGACAGGTAAGGGTTATGCCACATGTGTACGTGTATTTTTGTGAGGGGCAGAATTGCTGGAGGGGGAGGGCTGCATATGCTTACAGGATGCAGCCGTTGCAGTTAACTGTCATAGTTACTGCAATTCATACATGTGCAAATCAGCTGATAATAACATCTTTCTACATTGCAGCTAATGTGTCTATGAATCACAAAATATTGCATCATGGTATCAGGGTCTTTCTACCCTGCGCCTATGGATTTTAATGAATTCTTAGGCAGATAATCTTATGTTGCATCATTTTTCTCTATTTTTCTATATTTTTTTATCTTTCTCAGTAGCAAGATATTTTGCTTTAGTCGAAATTCAGCTTGATTGTCATTCTCTGTAAGTCTTTCATCTATATTTTGTTTAGAGAATCTTCAATTTCTTGAAATTGCTGGTTTTATTTTTGAATCATGAAAAGTAACATTTTGATTTAATTGGTTTATCACCTGCATGGTTTTCTACTTTATTTTGAAAGTTATCTATTTTCAGTGTATTAGCTCATGAACGTAGGCCAATGTTGCTGGAAGTCTTTTTTTTAGGGGCATTCTCCATGTGAAATCTTAGAGGAAGTTATTTTCATCATGTTGTCTCAGTCAGGGAGTTAAGGGAAGAGTTTTGACAGAAAAATGTCTTCCTTTTTTGAAAACTCTTGGAAAGATTCATGGTAGTTGTAGATGAGAACAGCATATCTCATTCTGTTGATTTTTGGAACTCTTTTCTGGATTTTTTTGGCAAATTTCCAGTAGAGCTCTTCACCAAGTTTGCTATATGTTGGGCATGTTGGAATCCTCTCCCTCATTTATTTTTTAACTAGGTGGTTGGGCTCATCCAAAGGCCACGTTTCAACCACGACCAAGCCAAGAGAGATAAGTAAGTAGAGTAAACAATACATAAAGATTTAATAAAAGAAGCAAACTGTTCAACAACATTATTTCATACATCAAAACATTGCATTCCAAAATGGATAATGTACAAAAAAGGATAGAGTTAACACAGGGTCAGTGAACCACCATGAGTACATTTTTAATAAAGTACTTGAAGGAGAACATTTGTGTTAAATGATAAAGCTTTTCTAAAGTAACGAGAAATAAGATTTCTGATTTCTGAGGAAGAGAGTTCTAAATAACAAGTATTACTCTGCAGAGGGTGGTTTTAGTAGTAGGTAATACAAACTAAGACTTATTGCAGGATCTTTCTCCATTTTAATGTGATATTAAAGATAGTGCAAGTACAGAACAGGCAAGAAAATTTTATTAGCTAGGCACAGACAGAAGCTGAAACACAATGAGGTATTTTAGAGAGGAGAAGAGGAGAGGAGAGGAGAAGGGAAGAGGATAAGAGAAGGGAAGAAGAGAAGAGAAGAGGAGAAGAGAAGAGAAGGGAAGAGGAGAGGAGAGGAGAAGAGAAAGGAAGAGGATAAGAGAAGAGAAGAAGAGAAGAGGAGAAGCGAAGAGAAAAGAAGAAGTGAAGAGAAGAGGAGAGGAGAGGCAAGGAGAAGAGAAGAGGAGAGGAGAGAAGAGAAGAGAAGAGGAGAGGAGAGGAGAAGAGAAGAGAAGAGAAGAGAAGAGAAGAGAAGAGAAGAGAAGAGAAGAGAAGAGAAGAGAAGAGAAGAGAAGAGAAGAGAAGAGGAGAGAAGAGAAGGGAAGAGGAGAGGAAAGGAGAAGAGAAGGGAAGAGAAGGGAAGAAAAGAGAAGAGAAGAGAAGAGAAGAGGAGAAGAGAAGAGAAGAGAAGAGAAGAGGAGAAGAGAAGAGAAGGGAAGAAAAGAGAAGAGTGGTTCTCTCTGCAATAGGAAGGCAGCTAACACTTTTAAGTAGGACGCAGTGATCATCATCTTCTTTCAGCTGCTCCCGTTAGGAGTCGACACAGCGGATCATCTGTTTCCATTTCTTCCTGTCCTCTGCATCTTGCTCTGTCACACCAACTGCTTGCATGTCCTCTCTCACCACGTCCATAAACATTATCTTAGGCCTTCCTCTTTTCCTCTTACCTGGCAGCTCCATCCTTAGCATCCTTTTCCCAATATACCCAGCATCCCTCCTCAGCACATGACCAGACCAACGCAATCTCGTCTCTCTTGCTTTGTCTCCAAACTGTCCAACCTGGGCTGACCCTCTAATATACTGATTCCTAATCCTGCCCATCCTAGTCACACCGAGTGCAAATCTTAACATCTTCAACTCTGCCACATCCAGCTCTAACTCCTGCCTTTTTGTCACTCCCACTGTCTCCAACCCATATAACATAGCTGGTCTCACTACCCTCTTGTAGACCTTCCCTTTCACTCTTACTGGTACCCGTCTGTCACAAATCACTCCTGACACTCTTCTCCACCCACTCCATCCTGCCTGTACTCTCTTCTTCACCTCTCTTCCACACTCACCATTACTCTGAACTGTTGATCCCAAGTACTTAAACTCGTCCACCTTTACCAACTCTACTCCCTGCATCCTCACCATTCCTCTACCCTCCCTCCCATTTACACACATATATTCTGTCTTAGCCCTGCTGACCTTCATTCCTCTGCTCTCTAGAGCATATCTCCATCTCTCCAGAGTCTCTTCAACCTGATTCCTATTCTCACTACAGATCACAATGTCATCTGCAGACATCATAGTCCACGGGGCCTCCTGCCTAATCTCATCTGTCAACCTATCCATCACCACTGCAAATAAGAAAGGTCTCAGAGCTGATCCTTGATGTAATCCCACCTCCACCTTAAACGAATCTGTCACTCCCACCGTAGTCCTCACCACTGTCACACTACCCTCGTAGATATCCTGTACCACTCTTACATACTTCTCTGCCACTCCCGACTTCCTCATACAATACCACAACTCTTCTCTAGGCACCCTGTCATTTCTCCAAGTCTACAAAGACACATTGCAACTCCTTCTGACCTTCTCTGTATTTCTCCAACAACACTCTCAGAGCAAACATTGCATCTGCAGTGCTCTTTCCTGGCATGAAACCATACTGCTGATCACTAATCATCACCTTCCTTCTTAACCTAGCTTCCACTACTCTTTCCCATAACTTCAAGCTGTGACTGATCAGTTTTATCACTCTGTAGTTAATGCAGCTCTGCACATCACCCTTATTCTTAAAGATAGGTACCAAAACACTTTTTCTCCATTCCTCAGGCATCTTCTGACTTTCTAAAATGTCATTAAACAATCTGGTTAAAATTCCACTGCCATTTCTCCTAAGCACCTCCATGCTTCCACTGGTATGTCATCTGGGCCAACAGCCTTTCCATTCTTCATCCTCTTCATAGCTGTTCTTACTTCCTCCTTGCTAATCTGTTTCACTTCCTGATTCACTATCCCCACATCATCCAACCTTCTCTCTCTCTCATTCTCTTCATTCATCAGCCCCTCAAAGTGCTCTTGCCATCTACTCAACACACTCTCCTCGCTTGTGAGTACATTTCCCTCATTATCCTTTATCACCCTTACCTGCTGCACATCTTTCCCAGCTCTGTCCCTCTGTCTAGTCAATTGGTACAGGTCCTTTTCTCCCGTTTTAGTGTCCAATCTCTCATAAACTCTCCATATGCCTTATCCTTAGCCTTCTCCACCTCTCTGTTTGCCATGCGCCTCATCTCCTTATACTCATGTCTACTTTCTTCATCTCTCTTTATTTAAGTTTTCCAAAATGCAGCCTGTGCACTAGTTTTGAAAGTCATACAAGAGATCATGCAGAGTAATTTAGTTAGTGACTGTATTTATTATTATTAGTTTTTGTTTCCTCATTAATATGACATTATTAAGTGTAAGTGTAAGTTTGCTGCAAGAGTATGATCAATGTGTGTTCAAATATGAAGTCTTTTTCCAACACAAGCTGTCTATATATAGAGGAAGTTAACAAGGAACAAATCATGTCATTGTTTGTCCTTCATTCTATTCACTTTAATTGTTAAATTGTAAATAATTACATGTGAACACTAGAAATTCTCTCTTAATAATTCTGCTCACAAGGATAACTGATAAATCCTTATTATTTATTAGACAGTTGATGTGTTACCATATAAATTATTTACATTTTGGTTACCATGCTAGAGTTGTGATCACAGCATTATCAGTTACAGGCTCAGCCTGGTAACAGATGGATATTGTCAAGTATCAGAGATATACTAGTAAGATTATATGTTTTGTAAGATAGTACTTTTTAACTTCCAAATTATGAAAAATAATTTCAGTAGGTTATATAGAACAAAGTAGTATAGCGACAAAGTACTATTTCAATTCCTTTTTTTCATTTCTTCTAGTCACAAGCAATTAAGATTATAAATATGCAAATGCTGAAGGACTTCTGTTTGGACCTTATTAAGAGTAATGCAGATGTATACTTTCCTTTCTTCTCCATATCTAATCCAATTTTATTCCCTCTTCTTTTCTCTTTCTCCTCCTTTTTAAATAAATCATATTAATCAAATTATTGAGATGTTTAAAGGGCTAACAAGTCATCAGCACAAAATGTTATTTATTCCACTGCATTAATTATTACTTTGAAACAGAAATACATTGTTATTTATCATTTAATGTGCTCTGTTTAGTTTCATGTATATTTCTTCCCTTTCACATGCATATAGATGTCAGTGAACATAAAAATCAATAAAGGAGATCCATCTTTATAGTCTTTTATGGCATGTTTCAACAGTACGACTAATATTTTATTCCATAAGTATTGAATTATCTGTGGATTAACTTAACAAATCAAATTATATTTGTAACGTCAGTCTCTTTATGCTTATACAATGTACTTTCATTGACCGCAACCCGCAGACATTTATTGAATTTCTGATGAGCTGATATTAGCAATTTTTAACCAGATATTCATTAATATCATATAGACCCTTAATGTTTTACTACAAATACATGCTTTATATTGTCTGCAGTTCAGATATATAGTAACTGGATTAACTAATAGGCATCTTAGGTATACTTTGGAGTCACAAAATGTGACTATTTCATTAAGCAGTGTGCATCCTCAACAAATGCATGAGATATATATCTGGAAGCATAGAGATAAACAGAAAAACAACCACATTATCTCTCCAGCAAAATGAATTAGAAACAAAAACATTTTCCCTGGCTTCAGGTTACCCTCTTGTGCTTTCCATGACAAAGCAACAAGAATCAATATCAGCTCATAAGTTAATACTAGGCTAACTGCTCTTGTGGGCCATTTTAAGCCTAGCCAATTAACCCATGTGACAATCAAACTCTGCACCTTGTGTCTGCAAGGCAAATATCTTAACCATTATGCCAACCTTTTGGGAGAGACTCAGGTGAAAATACTCACAGGCATGCCATGAAATCTAGATGAAAACTAGTACCTGTAAGAATGAGGCAAAGCACAAGCACTTCCAGAGCACTTTCACCCAAAGTGTCTGCTCATGCCATCAAAGTGAAAGGAATATCATATGTCTACTAAAGGTTTTCTGTGTTTATGCCATCAAAGTGAAAGGAATATCATATGTCTACTAAAGGTATTCTGTGTTTATGCCATCAAAGTGAAAGGCATATCATATGTCTACTAAAGGTATTTTGTATTTATGCCATCAAAGTGAAAGGAATATCATATGTCTACTAAAGGTATTCTGTGTTTATGCCATCAAAGTGAAAGGAATATCATATGTCTGCTAATGGTAGTCAACTGTTTAGCTTCATTTGCTTTTAAATGCAAATATTGTATTTATTGCCTAATAAGGAAGTTCAGGGGAGAGGCAAATGCTAATTAGCTATGTGATCTTTCTCACCACCCACCAGAACTATCGCAAGGAAGGCATCTATCACTCAGCAATGTAGATAAACACAGTTGCTCCATGCTCATCACGATAGTGAGCACAACTAAAAAGGTCATGTTTATCCATCATGGTAGAGGTAAGTACTGGGGTGTGTCTTAAAAAGGTACGAAGCAGACTTCAAACCTTGCACCTACCCATCTTTCACAGTGAATCGTAATCCACTGCACCATCACTAGATGTTAGGGCGTTTGTTAAAAAAATATGGAATTTAAAAAAAGACATACCCCGGGATTCATGAAGCTCAGCGCAAGGCCGGCGTAAGGCCTGCGCCGGCGGTGCATTGAATAGCCGGCGTAGTAGCGTCATATGCATAGTAATGAGTGCGCGCCACAACCACAGACACGTGCGTAGGTTACGTGAGCGAGCCCAAGTAGGATGCGTCTGGAGGCGTGGTTAAGCCGGCAGGCGATGAGCAACCTAAAGTGCTGACTGCCACAGTCCGCCCAGAATAGAAATGGCACCAGCCATGGCCCGTGCAGAATGAAATGCACGCAGAGTATGCAACATAGTACCCGTCCCAACTAAACGGAGAAGCAAACACAACCCACGAAGCCTTAAGTGTACCCGTCCAAGGAACAAAGGATACGCGTCATACCGTGTTCGTCCCGCAATGCACTGTGAGTGTGCATACCCAGAGAAGGTGTACCGCAGCATGTCAGCGCGCCGCACCGACATAGGAGTAGCGACTAAGGTTACCACCTGTCCCACTTTGCGAGGGGCAGTCCCTCTATGGGCACTTGTGTCCTTATAAAATATATAAAACACGGCAAATGTCGTAAGATTGTAGGACATAATTAAATCCCATATTTTATGTAATGGTTGCATAACATAGTTATTTCCATAACTAAAATACCTAAATGTCACAAGAAACAGAATAAGCAACTAAATTGCTACAAGAATAAGCTTTTATTTAGGCAAACAAGTTAAGTGCTATGCTTTGTACTGACCATGGGTATGAGTCGGCCTGTAAAATCTGATGTGATTCCCGAAAATGTCCCACCTTGGCCATTTGAAAAGGTGGCAACCCTAGTAGTGACATGGGCATGGTCACCAGGGTTACCAACTGTCCCACTGTGCTATGGACAGTCCCTCATTTGACAGGTGTGTCCCACCAAAACACGAAAAATGGCAAATGACCAGAGATTTCCGAACAAAAATATTCCCTCAATATACCTCTAATAGTAGCATAAAACATATATTCCATATATGAAACACATACATGGCATAAGAAACAGAATAAGGAACCCAAATGCTATGGGAATAAGCGTATATTATGGCGAAAAGGTGAAGTTCTGTCACCTCTACCTGCTGTGGGTATGTGTCGTCCTGCAAAATCCGATGTATCCACAAAAGATGTTCCACTATGGGCATTGGAAAAGGTGGCAACCATAATGATCACAAGCAGTAGTGAGAGTATACAGCTGGGTATCCGTGTCGACATAACAACAGGAAGGAGCCAAGAAACCTGAAACACAGGCAAACATGTGCATAGCAACATGTACCATACCCAGCAACGTGTTTGTCGCATACACAGGACCGCGTATGTCCAAGCGTAATATCCAGAAGCAGAACCCATGCATGCAAATGTAATACACAATAGCCCCAACATAGCATGTAACTCCCAGCCATGTACGACCGTGCACCCAACCCAGCTAGCAGCCTTGTGCGGCTACACACCTACACACAATGGGCATACCTGAAATGTGGTAAGAAGTATTGTCCTAGGCAGTGCCATGCGGGCAAATATGTACCCCACATGTCACCAACCCACCTCAGGTACAGATATGCAAATGGCTGCATGTGAATGTGTCGGCAGAATGTGTACATCCCGCATGTGGTATGGACCTGTCCAAACCCCATAGGCTTGCACACGCCACGGTGCACATAACTGTACACATGTGGACAAGTCGGGATGATGAACCACCATACCGATGATTAGCTATGCAGACAAGTCAAACACATATAGTGGAACATGTGCCTACCAAACAGGATGTCCTAACAGGGTGCCACAGGCACAGAAGGGGAAGGTGGGACATCACATGTGGAGAGTAGCGTTGCAAGATGGCCAAACACCCACGGCCAAGGCAAAGGATGGAACAACATGCATATGGCAGGATGGATGTTGTTAGAAAAATATATATAGAAATACATATGAAGTGCCAGTTTAGAAGCAAAATACTATATAATGCATTGTATTGTACTGTACAATATGGCAGTAGAAATGATCATGCATGTAATTGGTGAGGTTTAGCTGCAGTGTGATCGAACCCTGACCCTGGCAGTAACCAGTGCAGCAGGCTTATGTCTCTCAGCAGTAATGATCTGCTGGGTTAGAGTAAAATAAATGTATGTACATGTATACCGCCCTCCCTTCCACTGAGGAGGATGGCCCTGTGAGCTCTATCGAACATAGAGTACAGCTGCACACCAGCGAGACAAAGGAACCTAGTAGAAATGAACTGACTAATGTATCCGAACAGGCTTGGAACCTTGACAGAGCAGAACTTACAGAAGGACATTCTAATTGACTAGGTGCCTTGCAAGGCTGTGCTATTCTCATGTGAAAACATTTAGTAAGCATTACCTTAGCACCGTTGTAGGAATGCAATATTGTGGACTAAAGTGATGTAAATGCCCTGTGACTGACCACATCATTAAGGTGTGCAAAGTCTGATTGTAAACACAATACTCATACAGCTGTGTCTTGTATAGAGTCAGACAAAACTCAATACTTGTACTGCATAGTTATTTGCCTCCTGGTGCACACTATTAAAATGTTGTGAAACTGAGCTTCCTGTGTTATTGACTGTCATTTTGAAAAGCCTAATGAGTGTTACAGTCTGATTTAAACAACTTAATTGACAGATGTGTATGTCCTAGCATGGGAATAGGTCAAGCCAACCACCACAATCATCATGTGTACCACATACAAACAGCCAGTAACACGCAGTGGTAATGCATGAAGGCATACGCGACTGTGGGAATAGCACAGGACATATGGCACATGCCAAGTGCAGATGCGTGACACAAAAGCCCAGGATGGGGCTCCCTGCAAAGAGGAACATGTGCTAACCACACCTCCCACAGACGTACTGGCAATGAAAACACATGCCAAACACACAGCAACACTACCGTCCAACACACGACCACAACGGAGGCTGGTTAAACACCACCATGAAGCGTGCACAAACAGGGACATGTGTAACCGTTGCCGCAACACCCCCCCATAGGCCAACGAATAATAGAATGGACATATGCATGTGATGTTGTGAAGGATGTGTGGTAGTCCTCAGTATCACAGTGGTAGGGACACAGATACACTGTAATCAACAGTGACGTATGTGCACTGTAGACAGCATACCTGCAGGTAATACAGAGGACAATCACGTGCCACAGAAATATACACATGAGAAAGAGGATAGGGGATAGACAAGTGTAAATGGGACAAAGTATGAATATAGGTTCATAGGTCCATAGGTACAGGGTAGGCTATCTACCCAAGTTCAGCCATAACCCTACACCATAGGTAGGATTCCTTTGCCAACCTTCAGGTCCGGAGATAAAATGCTTATGATATTGCCGTACCTCTGTCAAGCAGTGATAATGATGTAATCCCTGGCCTATATCTGCAATCCCCCATCCAACGGACAAGATACCCCTTGAACAAGGCTAGCAATGATCTCTGCCTCACATGTACTGTGATGTAGATCCACAGCATAGTGAGTGTCTGGGTGACGTATGTGTCACACCAACACATCCATCAATGACCGCGTCAAGGTTCATGTCACCCACCCTTGTGGTTCCGAGGGATGTAGATACAGTAGGTGAAGCATAGACATGACATATGGGTCGATATGGCCTCGCATGTCAGGCACAGGTCAACACTGAACAAGAGGTATGTGACCGAATGGAGCAGGGGTCCTAACAGTGGGGCAGCATTACACAAATCCATGACACCCTGTATCTGTATGACAATTAACCTATGAGGCCTTCCCAGCTGCTGTAGGTGTTGGGTCAGATACCCTCCGAATGGGGCAATGTACTCAATCATAGGTGTAACACGTAATGAGTACAAGGAGACAATGACCTACCCTGATCTAGATGTGAATCCCTGCACAAACAGGTGGTCAATGTAGAAGTCCCACTGAACCACGATAGCAACGTGTGTGTGGAACGAATGGTGATCGACAACCTCTGTCCCCTGATCCCTGGTAATTACCCCTGTGCTCAGTGGACTGCCACCCATATGCTGGGCAGGGGTGACCTCGTACTCCTCGACAGGTATGATGTTGCATGACCTTGCAGTTAGCTGTAGGCCATGTCCCTGACAGCAGATATGCATATCTGGGAAGCCCCTCTGAAGGATATCTGTGTCAGATGTGTGTCCCACTATGGCACCCAGTTTGCAGTCATCTGCAAACATTGTCAGCCATAACCCCCCTGTGTATGCTTGTACTTTGGAAATGTAGATGCCGAAAAAGAGTTGACCCAGGACTGAGCCCCGTGGGACACCACCTGTGACTGGCTGTGAGTATGACATTGCGCCAGCAACTATGACTGTGTGGGTTCTGTCACTTAGCCAGTTTACAACCCATCTGGCGATGTATGTACTTACATTCAAGCTGATGGGTTTAGCAATGATACCTGAGGGTGGTATTGTGTTGAAGGCCTTTGCCAGGTTGAGGTAGGCTGTATGGACTGCTTTACCCTCATCAATGGCCTTGGTGACTGATCCTAAAAAGTCACCAAGTGTAAAAGGCATGCTCTGCCTTTGACCAAGCCAAACTGGGTTTGATCCAAAGTATGCAAGTCCCCTATGTCTGCATCTGTGGGTTCCATTATGATCCTTCTCCATGGCTTTGCAGATAAGGCTTGTCAAGTTAATGGGACGGTAATTACCAGGGTCAGTGGAGGCACCATCCTTGTGAAGTGGGACTACAGTCGGCCTGTGCCACTACTTGGGTATGTATCCTGAGGTGAGGCTAAGATTACACAGCCGTCCAACTGTGGGTTTAATTCCCCATTGAGTCTGTGGAGTACACAGCTGGGACACCATCTGGTCCCATGGATGCTGTGTTTACTGTCTTGGAGAGAGCATTTCCCACCTGTGCATTACAGATGTTCCGGGATCTACAATCCCCTGGTATAGATATCTCTCCATGTGGGGGGGAGGGGGTGGATAAGTCAGCACCGAACCTGTCAGCCAGTATGTTGGCAATGTGTGTAGGTTCAGTAATCTTCACATCATTCTGAACCCAGTCTGAGCATATCTGGGAGTGTCTTCCCAGGTGTCCAACATACCTAAAGAAGGCCTTATGACTGTCTGCCGATTCCTTGTTGGTGTCTCCGTTGAAATTGCCCTGGATGATTTCATGAGAACTTGTAGGTCTTCACATATAATGAACAAGGGTGTCTTACCTTACAAGTATTCCGCTCTATCTTGTAGTAGCTACCTCCTGTCGTTGTAGAGCTTGTTCATGGCTGGGGTCCAGCAGACTGGATGCTTGGCTTTGGTACAAAGAGTCTCTGTTGTGTCTGGGATTGCCTGATCCATGCAGTCCTGTAGGTGCTGCTGGAAGGCATATGTACGTGATTCAGCGGTATGAGTAATGTTTACCACCGGCTCAGGGGCATTAAAGGAGACCACACTAGTGTTCAGATGTGTGAAGTCGGCCTTTGAGAAAGGCATATGTATGGTAACCGGCACCACCCACAGCATTGCATGCCAATAGCAGAAGCTATTGTAGGTTGTCCAAACACACGCCCGGATGTGGGTAATGCTAGATATACCCACGGCAGACGTGGTGCGTTCCCGGGTCCGACGCCCGAGGGACCACACACATAGCCGGCCGTAGGCATAGACCAACCAGGCAGCCGCCTAGGGCGCCGCCTACTAGGGCACCTTTCCAGCCTTTAG
Source organism: Protopterus annectens (assembly GCF_019279795.1). Taxonomy (NCBI): domain Eukaryota; kingdom Metazoa; phylum Chordata; order Ceratodontiformes; family Protopteridae; genus Protopterus; species Protopterus annectens. Next base: position 983,616,153 of record NC_056732.1, on the reverse strand, counting down.
TTGGTGTAGGTAGACCAGGACGGGGGTGGCGGGGATGTGGCGGTGGCACCATGGAGTCCTTCTGCCTAGGGCACTGCTTGACCTAAGGCCACTCTTGCCGTGGGTAAATACAGCAGTACCCACACCCAGACATTGCTAGTATGCCATATCATCTATGGAAAGAAACCATATATTCCCAGACATAATGGCACAGCATAATGCCTGTCCGCCGCCCAAACGCAGACATACGGCACCCGCGGCGGTGCGGACGTACTGCGCGAGATGTCCGTTACCAATGTCGACACCGTCTCGCTCTGTGAAACAAAGTCAACATAGCGAGTCAATACTAAACAGCGACGGAGAGCCCGATGTCCCCGTTGCTGAGCTGTTCAACCTGTTCCGCCATGTTAAATGTGTGTAGCAGAGCGGGACTGGCCCAAACTAAGCAACGGAGATGTCCGTGGCTCAGTGAAAGCCGTCACGCAATTCCGAACCCATGTAAAATAGCGAGACAGGTTATAAATACCGAGGGTTAGTAATGGAAATAGGTCCGTTCGACCAGACCGTGTGCAATTACTATAACAGGATCTACAACGTGTACACCGGCCAATCAGCGCACACGGTTAGGAATAATGGGGGGGGACATGGTATCACAGACACGGACAAACCGTGCCCATGTGACTCATCTAACATTCATACACGGTCAGAGCAGTCCCGTACACTGGGCGGACAAGACCAAACCCAAAGCACCACAGGAACACCCTGACAATCGATGGCCTGTATGCGTAGGGGATATAAGCCCCTGTGATCTCAACATCCCTGCGGTCACGACATATGCATCCTGGGCCATGAGCGGGAGGGAATAAGGAATGTTTAACATGTAGTACCGCACCTTTCCCAGCAGGAGAATGGATGCCTGTGACGTACGTGAGTGCGGGGGTGGGTGGGGTGGGGGGGGATATGTAAATATAGCTAAGTACCATGGGTATGCATATTAATGAGACCGAACAGCCAACGTGTAGTGGTCACAGTAACCGGCAAACGTGATTGCAGTCCCACTTGAATTACGACCATAGAACATATAAATGTGAACGCAGTATGTACGCGCCCATGCCGCAAAGACTGTTACATGTATAAAGGTGAAAGTGCGTTCCGCACACGTCTGTCAACCGGATCACAGATATGTTACCGGAATAGTCACATCTAACACAGACCACGTAACCACACAGACCCAGTAAACATATGTAAACAGAACACGGATATACATGTGCGCCTGCCAGAACCCACAATTAGAAATGCAAGTGCGCGTGTGCGTCTGTGATCCACACGAAGCAGGGAAAGTTAAGGATGTGTCCTCCACGTCAATCATACATGTCTCAGAAATGTCAGCCCCTGAAAGTATGGAATTGGGCAATGCCATGTAAAGTACCGTTAGAAATAATGAGAAACACACGCTATGTGATGAGACAAACATAGAATGTCGATAGAATAACGTGTGTGTTAGTAGTATGGATCGATGACGGTTATGCATCAGCAACCCGACCCACTTGTCAGAAGGTGCCCCCGTACGAAATGCGTTCAGTTGGCTCACACTTGTTGACCGGCCTAGGCTACCGGGATATATGTCCAGTGTCAGCAGAGGCCAGTGGAGAAATGATTCACACACAATAATAGCACAACATACCAAAGTACTCATATATGTAACCAGAAAAGAACAACAATAGAAAGTGTCCTGAAAGGACTGGTTACACACAGATCCCAAACGACAGAGAAATATATGGCCAGTGGAAGCACATCACAATTATGGGATCAGGTCTCTAAAGAAGCAAGAAGGTCACACATGTCACGCCAGCGAATTGCCAGATAGGCACAGGTCAATGTAACACACTGCAAGATTAAGGGCCAACCATCCGTACACCATGCCAGAACCTGTACAGTGGAAAGGTATGGCATGGTAATTGATGTGTGTACACAGGTAATCCACAGACAGTAACAAAGAAAGGTATGAAACGAGGGGTTCACATGTATATATCTACACACAGCAGTCCGACGGCCCGTAGATATGACGCATGGACATAGATTTGCCACTGGAAAACAAGATGTAAACAACTACAGTGTATTCCATTTCATATTGATATAGTTTTAATACAGTCATATTCATATGTAATATTGTGACTTATATTTACATTCATATTTATACAAAATATGCTGTAATTGTACTTATTTATTCCATGCTTTGGAATCATAATGCAACAATTATACACATTGATATACAATAGCATGATCAACACACTACATTCTAAGGTTTACTCACAACAATTATCAACTATGTTTCAATATACTGATTGTATTGACCAATATTGTAGTTATATTAACACATTGTTGTTGTATTATTGTTTCCATTAAGTAATGTATGCAACACTGATTTGTATATGTCACTTTATCATCATGACTCGGAGCACTGTCCACTTAACTATGAGCAGGTGTATTGATTAATTGACTTTAAACTGACTCTGAAGGAAGTGTATAAGGGATGACTATCTAATGTATTTCGTACTCCGACGATGCCCCATGTCAGTGGGTGAAAGAGCTCAGTATCCTTTGACTGTGGAGTGTATAGTTTTTGTCATTGTCCGTTTTGGCCTGATTAATGTTCAACAATGTCTTTTATGAAGATGACCAGGACTCAAGGTTTGCTGTATTTCCGCTTACTGGCACGTGGATATAGATAGGCCAAGTAATACATAATATGGGTAGTCAAACAGACATCCGCGATTGGGGAACATACAGCAGCAGCCAAAACCACTGGCCAGATGGTGACAGTCCAACAAGTTCTACACTTTACATATGCACATCGGTGTCCACTGTAGGACTCCAAAAATTGATCCATCCGCAACATCAACCAGCTGCGATCGACCCAGACGAAGTGACAGCCGTGACCACGGCACAGCTAGACATATGCACCACCAGCGTGTTTAAGGTTGATGACAACTGTCCATGAAATGCAGGACATATGAACAGAAATCCCCAGATTGTCGTGTCCATAGAAGTGCGTCCACATCCCAGTCCCGCACACATGAAGGATGTGTAATGGGTACCGTGGAGGGCTGCAGCCATGGGATCCTGGGTATGCAGAAATGGGGCTCGGTGTTGTTTGGCAGATGATCCGTTGTCCCGCCCCGTGGGAGGGATGTGGGTATAGCACGTGCCTTACTCCCCACTAATGATGCAAAGCATCCACCGGATATTGCTAAAAGCAGGTGTGAAATGTGTACAGCCCTATATCAGTGTCCAGCAGGCAATTCCCATGGATGGACAAGCCTACGACCATGATGGCATCCATACCTGCAAGGCCGGTGGAATTACACAGCTGCAGTAAGGCATAACACAGGAAATACAGATGGAAACAACAGTAGACACTCCCCATAGAAATCCATCCTGCCGTGCGAATCCCGGCATACACAGCAACCAAGCTGCTAGCAAGAATATGGGGATCACCCGCTTCCATACCGCGGAACATACGGGCGACCTGTGGAACACATATTAATGGCACACCAACAACGTCAACTAGGAAGGTCATAGGATGGTTAAACTATGGCGTTCCCACTCATAAAGAACATCCTTTCATGAATAAATAGGTTCTACATGTACCGGCTGTGTTATAATGACAATACAGTGGTGGATAGTTCATAATGGGACCTCTGAGGATTAGTTAAAGCAGTTGCCAACCTGCAGTACTAGATTAACACCATTTGGGTTAATTGTGGAAGGACACGGGTTCCATAGCACTACATAATATGGGTAGGCAAACAGACATCCGCGATTGGGGAACATACAGCAGCAGTCCAAACCACTGGCCAAATGGACACAGTCCAACATGTTCTACACTTTACATATGCACATCGGTGTCCATTGTAGGACCCCAAAAATTTATCCTTAGGTAATGGCAACAGGCTGCGATCGTGTGACCCAGAAGAGGTGACAGCCGTGACTACGGCACAGGTAGATATATGCACCACCAGCGTGTTCAAGGGTGATGACAAGTGTCCATGAAATGCATGCCATATGGACAGAGGTCCCCAGAATGTCGTGTCCATGGAAGTGCGTCCACATCCCATTCCTGCACACATGGAGGATGTGCAATGGGTACCGTCGAGGGTTGCAGCTATGGGATAGTGGGTATGCAGATATGGTGCCCGGTGTTGATTGGCAGATGATCCGTTGTCCTCCCCGTGGGAGGGATGTGGGTATAGCACATGCGTTACCCCCCCCCACTAATAATGCGAATAATCCACCGGAGAATGCTAACTACATCTGTGAAATGTGTACAGCTCTATACCAGTGTCCAGTAGGCGATTCCCATGGACGGACAAACGACGCCAAGATGGCACCCATAACTGCAAACCTGCTGGAATTACACAGTTGCAGTAAGGCATACCACAGGGAATATAGATAGGGACCACAGTACACACTCCCCATAGAAAATGAGACCGCCGTGCGAATCCCAGCATACACAGCACTCAATCTGCCAGCACCATAATGGGGATCACTCGCCTCCATACCGCGGAAGATATGGGTGACCTGCGGAACACATACCAATGGCACACCAACAACGTCAACTGTGAAAGTGATGGGATCCATACACTATGGCGTTCACGCTTATAACGAACATCCTTCAATGAATTCATAGGACCTACATGTTTTGGTCGTGTTAATATGACAATACAGAAGCAGCAATGTCCCAATGTGATATCGGCGGATTAGTTAAAGCAATTGTTAGCCTGCATCATTGGAAGTACACCATTTGTGTTCAGTGGCAGAAAACCCGGTTTACGTAGCACTACATAATATGGGTACTCAGACAGACATCCGTGATTGCTGAACATACAGCAGCAATCAAACCCACTGGCCAGATGGACACAGTCCAATACATTCTACACTTTACATATGCACATTGGTGTCCATTGTAGGACCCAAAAATTTATCCGTATGCAATGTGAACCGGCTGCGATCGAGAGACCGAGAAGAACTGACAGCCGTGACTACGGCACAGCTAGATATATGCACCACCAGCGTGTTCAAGGGTGATGACAAGTGTCCATGAAATGCAGGACATATGAATAGGACTCCCCAGGTTGCTGAGTCCATAGACGTGCGTTCACATCCCATTCCTGCACACATGAAGGATGTGCAATGGGTACTGTCGAGGGTTGCAGCCATGGGATCGTGGGTATGCAAAAATGGGTCTCGGTGTGGATTGGCAGATGAATCGTTGTCCCGCCCCGTGTGAGGGACGTGGGCATGGCATATGCGTTACTCCGCACTAATAATGCAAATCATCCACCGGAAAATGCAGAATGCAGCTGTGAAATGTGTACAGCCCTATACTAGTGTCCAGTAGGCAGTTCCCATGGATGGACAAACGTACGGCCAAGATGGCACCCATAACTGCAAACCTGGTGGAATCCCACAGCTGTTGCAAGGCATAACCCAGGAAATACAGATAGGGACTACAGTAGACACTCCCCATACAAAGCCAGACCGCCAGCGGATACCGCGCATACAGCACTCAATCTGCCAGCACATAAATGGGGATCACACGCTTCCATACCGGAACAGATGGGTGACCTGTGGAACCATACCAATGGCACAATATCAACGTCAGCTGGGAAAGACATACGATGGTCAAACTATGGCGTTCCCACCAATGAAGGACATCCTTCAGTGAATTAATAGGATTAATGTCAATTGACCATGGAATACACCTAATCAACAATAAAGACTCGCTGGCACCTTATGGCACACAAACCATGTCACACATAGGTAGATGAAACAGTCAACGTAGACATTTCGTCCACGACAGGTCACATATGGTATCCAAAGGTTACTTCATAGACATGTAAGCGCTATCACCCGTAGGCCCCGTGAGACTTACACATAACATGGAAGCATCCAGGCTTTAAATATCCCCCCTTACACTTCCATTTGTCACTTTCTATGCAAACAATGAACATGTAGCCACAGCATAGAAAGCACAGACACACTGCTAATGACACACACATATGTCAACATCTCAGAAAGCATCCTATGAACACACGTATTATATGATATTGTACTATGCCGAATCCTCAACAATCAAAGACCTAACAATGTATATGGAAGATATGCATAGCATATCACTGTAATACAACGGTACAGAACTGACAGAGTGGACAAATGTATGTTAACTCTACATCTGTACCTACACTACATTCCCGTTACGGGTGTTTGCTCCACCTGCTTCTCAAAAGAGGCCTCAGCAGTGTTCCATCGGTCAGCCCTGGTGTGTGGCCAACCCTCCACCTACTAATCTATCTAAATCCGCATTCTACAGCATAGCTGAGGAGGTCCCCCCTGTGGTGTTATAACCTAGACGTCGTAAAACACCGAATGTAGACGTATGCCTTGTGATGTGCCCATAGCCGGCCGTAGGCATACGCCAATCCTGCGGCTGCCCAGGTCACCGCTCTAGTAGGGCCACCTGTCTAGTAGGTGTGTCACGTAGGTATACCAAGATGGGTGCACCATGTGTTGTGGTGGCGTGCGCCATGGAGCCCTACAGCCTAGGGCAGCGGGCGAACTAAGGCCACTGCCGTCGGAGGGGTAGCACAGTCTGCAGGTATGTGCAGACGTGCACATGTTACAGCGGTCCACAAGGATTACCCATAGTGGCGACACCTGCACAGATGGCTATAGCGGGACACACACACGGCCATGCATACAGCACAGTTAGACATACACACACCATAAATAGGCAAGTACACACAAGGTGTATGGCGTATGCGGTACAGTGTCAGGACAGCAAGGATAGCTGTCTGCCACGTAATCCAGCAGATGTCTTTGAGGTGTTCTGGAATACGGACAGTGCATGGACAATGTGTGGATATGCAACGTACCACAGTTATATGTGTCAGCCGTGCAAGTATGCGATACATGGGAAAGACAGCTGTCCATGGTAGAGCAGCGGTACGGGCACAACATAGGTACATAGATATACAAAGAAAGAGATACAGACGGACACATCTGGCAGGCCCGTGAGTGTAATGTATACAGCACCACCCCACCACACCATAGTAGGGTGCATGTGGAGAACACGCTACGGAGGTCGCCGACCAGAACAAGCACACAAGCGGTACACGAGCTGCGTCCCGCCATCCACAAACACAAGGATGGCGGCAGGTTATGAGTGTTCTGCGTAAACCTCAAAGCCATACCCTATGAACCCATGCAGCTGGGAGCATGGACACACACACACATGTGGCACGCATGGTGATTGACCACACCCCCACATACCCAACCGCACAAACGTATGACACAGGTATGGAATGCGCTACGTGGACCAAACACACCACCATCAGAGGCACATGTACAGGTGGGTGACAACATCCGTAAAGGAATGGCCGCTGATAGCCAAGGTATGTGTTGCGAAGCGTCTAAAAGCATGTTCATCTGCAGAAGCAGCTGGAAACACACACGGAAGGGCCGGGAGTCGTACCTACGCCTATCTACATGAACTCACTACAGTATGAAGCATTTACAGAACGCGCTACCGAGTTTACTGAGCACAGCGCTGTCAGAGGCATACTTCTAGGCGGGTGACATCACTCGTAAGACAATAGCTGGCAATAGCCAAGGTATGTGTTGCGAAGCGTCTAAAAGCATGTACATCCGCAGAGGCAGCTGGAAACACACACACACACACACACACACACACACACACACACGGAAGGGCCGGGAGTCGAACCTACGCCTATCTACATGAACTCACTACAGTATGAAGCATTTACAGAATGCGCTACCGAGTTTACTGAGCACAGCGCTGTCAGAGGCATACTTCTAGGTGGGTGACATCACTCGTAAGACAATAGCTGGCAATAGCCAAGGTATGTGTTGTGAAGCGTCTAAAAGCATGTACATCCGCAGAGGCAGCTGGAAACACACACACACACACACACACACACACACAGAAGGGCCGGGAGTCGAACCTACGCCTATCTACATGAACACACTACAGTATGAAGCATTTACAGAATGCGCTACTGAGTTTACTGAGCACAGCACTGTCAGAGGCATACTTCTAGGTGGGTGACATCACTCGTAAGACAATAGCTGGCAATAGCCAAGGTATGTGTTGCAAAGCGTCTAAAAGCATGTTCATCCGCAGAGGCAGCTGGAAACACACACACACACACACGGAAGGGCTGGGAGTCGAACCTACGCCTATCTACATGAACTCACTACAGTATGAAGCATTTACAGAACGCGCTACCGAGTTTACTGAGCACAGCGCTGTCAGAGGCATACTTCTAGGTGGGTGACATCACTCGTAAGACAATAGCTGGCAATAGCCAAGGTATGTGTTGCGAAGCGTCTAAAAGCATGTACATCTACAGAGGCAGCTGGAAACACACACACACACACACACACGGAAGGGCCGGGAGTTGAACCTACGCCTATCTACATGAACTCACTACAGTATGAAGCATTTACAGAACGCGCTACCGAGTTTACTGAGCACAGCGCTGTCAGAGGCATACTTCTAGGTGGGTGACATCACTCGTAAGACAATAGCTGGCAATAGCCAAGGTATGTGTTGCGAAGCATCTAAAAGCATGTTCATCCGCAGAGGCAGCTGGAAACACACACACACACACACACACACACACACACACACACGGAAGGGCCGGGAGTCAAACCTACGCCTATCTACATGAACTCACTACAGTATGAAGCATTTACAGAACGCGCTACCGAGTTTACTGAGCACAGCGCTGTCAGAGGCATACTTCTAGGCGGGTGACATCACTCATAAGACAATAGCTGGCAATAGCCAAGGTATGTGTTGCGAAGCGTCTAAAAGCATGTTCATCCGCAGAGGCAGCTGGAAACACACACACACACACACACACACACACACACGGAAGGGCCGGGAGTCGAACCTACGCCTATCTACATGAACTCACTACAGTATGAAGCATTTACAGAACGCGCTACCGAGTTTACTGAGCACAGCGCTGTCAGAGGCATACTTCTAGGCGGTGACATCACTCGTAAGACAATAGCTGGCAATAGCCAAGGTATGTGTTAAGCGTCTAAAAGCATGTTCATCCGCAGAGGCAGCTGGAACACACACACACACACACACACACACACACACACACACACACACACGGAAGGGCCGGGAGTCGAACCTACGCCTATCTACATGAACTCACTACAGTATGAAGCATTTACAGAACGCTACCGAGTTTACTGAGCACAGCGCTGTCAGAGGCATACTTCTAGGTGGGTGACATCACTCGTAAGACAATAGCTGGCAATAGCCAAGGTATGTGTTGCGAAGCGTCTAAAAGCATGTTCATCCGCAGAGGCAGCTCGGAACACACACACACACACACACACACACACACACACACACACACACACACACACACACAGAAGGGCCGAGAGCCGAACCTACGCCTACCTACATGAACTCAATACAGCATGAAGCATTTACAGAACGCGCTACCGGGCTTACTGAGCATAGCACTGTCAGGAGGCATACCCCTGAGTGGGTGGTATCATCTGCAGAGGCAATGCATCCGATAGGGAATGAAGTCAGAGTGCGCAGTCACGCAGCCTGTTACCATCTCAAGCTGGCCGTACAGTAACACGTTAGTGCTGCAGTCAGGAATACCAAATAACTACTGATCAGTACATTACGACAGGAATACGGGATGCACCACATGACAGTTCACCCTATGAGAGGGCATCCGGCGTGCAGGATGTAGGCAGCCAATGTGGCATGACAGCGACATATGTGTCACCTGGATGGTCACCATGGCTATGCAGGATGCCATTGGCCATGGCTACACGAATAGTAGCAGACATCGGTGACGACTGTCGTGTGTACCCCCGGCAGGTGTACTGGCCTTACCACCCACACCTAGCGGTTGCAAAGGGGAGACAGACATGCTCACGGGTATCAACGCAGTCGCGCGGTGTGCACTGTACTGTGTCTATCTACACAGCTGCTTACTGGGCATGCTCAGACACTTAGACTCGCACAGAGCAGACATGCATACACATGGTGCGCGGCATGGGTGGCAGAATGTGGACCGTCGTGTGTCCAGCCACACAACAGCAACCCGGCCATGCCACTGATGTAATGTGGCTGCCAGGGATACAGGCATGCATCCGGGTATTACTGCAGTCGGCGGTGTGCACTGTACTGTGTGTCTATCTACACAGCTGCTTACTGGGCATGCTCAGACACTTAGACTCGCACAGAGCAGACATGCATACACATGGAGCAACAGCATGGGTGGCAGAATGTGGACCGTCCGTGTCCAGCCAGGATACAGGCATGCCCGGGGGTATACTGCAGTCGGGCGGTGTGCACTGTACTGTGTGTCTATCTACACAGCTGCTTACTGGGCATGCTCAGACACTTAGACTCGGCACAGAGCAGACATGCATACACATGGAGCAACAGCATGGGTGGCAGAATGTGGACCGTCGTGTGTCCAGCCACACAACAGCAACCCGCCATGCCACAGATGTGGCGTTGCGAAGGGATACAGGCATGCACCGGGGTATTACTGCAGTCGGGCGCGGTGTGCACTGTACTGTGTGTCTATCTACACAGCTGCTTACTGGGCATGCTCAGACACTTAGACTCGGCACAGAGCAGACATGCATACACATGGAGCAACAGCATGGGTGGCAGAATGTGGACCATCGTGTGTGTCCAGCCACACAACAGCAACCCGGCCATGGCACAGAGGTGTCCGTTGCGAAGGGGATACAGGCATGCACCCGGGGTATTACTGCAGTCGGGCGGTGTGCACTGTACTGTGTGTCCATCTACACAGCTGCTTACTGGGCATGCTCAGACACTTAGACTCGGCACAGAGCAGACATGCATACACATGGTGCGATGGCATGGGTGGCAGAATGTGGACCGTCGTGTGTGTCCAGCCACACAACAGCAACCCGGCCATGCCACAGATGTGGCCGTTGCAGCGGGGAATATCCAGGTGCAATTAACCATGGGTAGGACTGCCCTACAGTTTGTTGCATGCTACAGACCACCCTCCCAAACCCAGGATACCTGCACAGACGTCCTGAGGACACTGGTGAGTGTGCATGCTCTCACAACAGCACCGTATTGGGTGACATCAACCACCCATACATAGACCGGGAACATTACCCATGACACAACACCCTACGCCACCGGTCCCAGGTGTTCTTACACCTGACCGCTGTGAAACAGCCATGAACCATACCCACTAGGGGGGGACGTATACCAGTTCTGCCCATCACACATGGTGAGGATATGCCCCACACAGGATGTACAACCCTCAATGGTGATGCCAGACCATATAGTGGATCCACTGGTCATCCACATCCTGCACCCAACACCGGCATGGGAGACCTAAGTGACGACCTCTCCACAGCAGACCACACACATCATACGACCGGTGTGGTACCCTACAAGTCCTCCATGCCAGTGGCGAACATGGGCCGCACTGCCAAATCCCTTACAAATGCCTTCTCTGAGCACCCCCAGGGATGTCTGCATGATAACATCAGGACCTTGTCCACCGAAGGCAGGCACATGGTCTGGTGGACCCCAGCCACTGACAAACTGTACATCAACAGTTGGAGCTAATACATGACAGAGCAATATCAGTACCAGGGAAGCCATCACCCATTCATACCGGCGTTAACATACGGCCACACATACAATCATCCAAGGCCACTTGTGGGAGTGGTACTGCAGAGGGCACATGAGACAACCCTAGGGCCTTCCTTAACTGTGGTAGGGACATGGGTGGGAGCGCACAGTCATGGCCGGAAATGATCCAGAATGGTACAATGGTCACTGCACCCACAGACATTGTCAACAAACCAGCGGACATGTTCCATGCATACATCCACCCCCCCCAAGAGGGGACGTATCCATCCCACCAGAGTCTAGCCTCCGAAACATGTCATATGCCCTGGAGTGATCTGATATCTGTTAGGCGGTGAACACAGCACCAATGGGCCCCGATGGTGTCCCTGGCTGTGTGCTACCCAACCTCTTTGAGGCCCTCGCCCCACACATATGGCCGCTGTGTCATGTTAGCCTTACTATGGGCTAGGTCCCCGCTGGATGGCATACGGCAGCTGTGGTCCCAGTATGCCAGGGTAGTGCTTCTATGGACTGTAGACATACGCGCCCTATCAGCTTGACAAGCCTTGTCTGCAAAGCTGCGGGGAGGTCCATACAGGTGCCCATGAATACAGACAGTGGTGTACAGCCAATACCGGAACATACCCACAACGACTTAGTCAAGGTCAGATCCTGCCTCCCAAACCTGCTCGTCCTGTCTGGAGCGGTCACCAAGGCCATTGATGGGGGTATGTCGGTTTGCACACTACCATGACCTTGTGGGAGCGTTCAGAACACACTCCACATGGGACTCATGGAAAGGCTCGCCAGCGTACATGTGGGGACATATGTCACACGATGGTTCTCAGAATGGTTGGAGGTCACACCACACAGGGTTTGTGTTCCTGGTGCCGTGTCAGACTCAAATCTGGTCTCCAGTGGAGGCCCACAGGGCTCAGTCCTGGGCCCCCTGCCGTACGGCATTCGACCTTCCAATGTGCATGCAAACATAGGGGGATTGTGGCAGACAAGGTATGCAGATGACTGCACACTGGCCACCATACCCAACACCCCATCTGACACGGACATCCACCTAAGGCGTCATAGACATGGATAACTGGTGCCAGAGCCATGGCCTGCTGCTACATGCCAGAGAAGGTGCAGACCTACCCAGTGTGAAGGACATGTTCGCCCCGATGTAACATGTAGGTGGTAATCCATTCAACATGGTGGACGTGTTCATGGAAATGGGTACCACACCTGTCGGTAACCTCTGTCAACACACACAATGCCAATGTGGGTGTGAAGACATTCCACTGTGGCCACCTGATCTGGAAGGTATCACATCCACATCAGGGGTGTTCATTGTACCCCTGTACACATCACACACCAGAGCAATGATTGTGTACAATGGCACATCTGGGCTGTACCTAACCTGACACCTGCAGCACTCGGAAGGACCACAAACGTTCCACGACGCGGGGATGAAGGTGCTGGGACATGTGTCACACACTGCCCGACCAAGGGGACTCCGGATGTATACCTACCCAGCACATCTGCTCTGTGGTGATCTGTGCCTGACATACATGGCCATGTCTGACCTGGGTGACATGGGCATGTTCCACCTCCTAGGCTCCAGGCAAACACGGGCACAGAAGTGACTGTCAGACACCTCACCACAAAGATGACTAGGACGTGCTGGGGGAACAGGGTCAATGCCCGGAGACCCCCTACAACACGGAGAGGATTGCCAGCCCATGTGAAGCAGAGGCCCTGACTGCCTTTGTCCAGGAGTAATCATGACGTGTGGATGTGTGATCATAGGTATGCGCCAGGCATCATCTGTGTGTCAGTGCTGGATGAGGGACAGGAGACTGATGGATGTGGCATCCTCATCCTAAGGGGTGTTAGCAGCCACACACAGTCATGCTAGGTCTACACATGTCGTAGGGCACATAGCCTGGTATGTACATGTGCGCCTATGTACCTATGTAGGTGTCCATGCCGGTTGCGGGTACCTGTGCTATGCTGATATTGCCAGACGTGCCTGTGGGTACCCCACGACTACACGTGGGGAACTGATAACAGTGCTCCCAGTAGGCACATGCAAGTACACCATCATTGGCATACGGGTTAACTGAACCAACATGGTGCTACACATGTAACCACCACGCATACTGTGTACACAGAACAATGAATGCTGCACCTGCACTACATGGTATGTCTGCTGCATGATGTCAGTGCACAACCCACATCACATACACACCTGTCACCAGCCATACACACACACACACCGCAACATACACATCGCGTACTATGCGGACACAGGTATCACATACACCTCTCACTATCTTGTCCACCTTGTGCATCAGAATGTTTGCATAACCGTTTCACCGATGGTGTAGCTCACGGTTCTGCGGCAGAGACTTCATCATATGCACAGGGTGATATAATGCCACAGGCATGGGCTGTACCAATGGATGACATCATGTGTGTGTGTAAGGGCCTGTGCATTTACTGGGCATGACTGTGTAGAATGCATGTGGATGTGGTGGAGCCCTACAGTTGTGTTTGCTGTGTGTGGGTATGTGTGTACACAGTTCAGTCATCTGTGATGCCTACACGGGGTATGCTTGGCAGCCCCAGACTGTACAGTGCAGGTGGCAGGTGGTACGGCTCACTGTGTCCGCCTGCGGCGACATGACCCGTGCCTGCCTGGGGTCGCACGGGCACTACCGGGTGGAGGTATAGAGTGTCCACTCTCCGATGACACATGTCCGCTGGAAACGTGCCCACGCCAGGGCCGTCCAGGGCCACGTCCACGTGGCCTGCTGTGTCCTGGTGTGGTTGGTGTAGTAGCAGCTGCACTGCTGCTGCTACCAGCACTGTGTGGGTGGGCATGGGAGGTGGCACGCACACGTTGACCTGCACTTGGTGGTGTTACTGGCCCATGCCCACGTGCCCTATGCCTCACCCCTACCAGGTGTTCCAGCACGGACAGCTCATGCTCATGGATGGCCATGCCTCGGTCGAGGATCCCAGCCATCTCACCCAATCTCCTATCCAGAACATCGGCAAGATGCTGTTGGGCATTCGCCAATGACTGGATGTTCTCATTCAAGGAACAGATTGCAGACCGCTACAGCCTCTGCCCTTCCTGGTTCTGCCATTCGGCACGTGCCTGCGCCGCCATTACAGTCTGGAACATGCGTCTGGTTATACCAGCTGCTGCACCCTGTACGGCAGGTGTATGTCTAGCAGTGCTCCCCCTATGAGCAGCACCTGCCACATGCCTGTGTGGCACTGCACCAGTCATTACACTGGCAACATCGTGTGTACCCACACCTTCTGCAGCCACCACACATTCCTGCTCGGTGCCAACAGACGCTGACTGACCATCATCTATGGGCAACGGTGTTGGGGTATGTGTCGGCATCTGAACCGTGTGTGGGGATGAAGGGGACGTAAGTGTGATGTTCTCCAATGGCACAGTGTCTGCCTGTGACGACCCTGCCTGTGCCTCATGCACATGGTCATCACCACTAGTATCTGTGGGGACACTAGCATCAGATGGACCGCAGGAGGGGAATGCACCTACAGCACCTGTCAATACAAAGACATACCGTAAGTTCCATTACAGACATGCAGGCACACACACACACACACACACACACACACACACACACATGCGGACACACACACACTGACACACACACGCGGACACACACACATGCAGACACATCATGCATGTGATATTGCAGGTGGCATGCAGCATTCCCACACCACAGACCAGTGAATGCAGCCCAGACATTCATAGTGGCAGTATGCATACTGCCCTGGAGGGAACACTACAACAGGCAGGTGTCATTTAGTAGGCATGCAGTACACACATTCATGGTAGTTTGCATGCATCACCGTGATACACCGTGTGGCCACGGGCGAGTTAACAGTACACATGGCTGCTGTCACTATGTCATGTACACCGCAAACATGTGCGGTATCATGTGGACATGTGACGATGGTGACCCACCACATGCACCACATCACAACGGATGTCACAGTGCAGTGTTATGTGTACAGTCTACAGATACAATGCATGTGTAACAGGGATGTCTGTGCAGGTGTGGTTGGTGTGAGCTGTGTACATAGCTGTACAGTGTGGAGTACGGGCACTGTGCCACTGCACGGTAGCAGGACACAGGTATGTTTCTGTGCGATGCGTGACCTGGACGCATTACATTGCCATGCCTGAAAGTCAGTTCAGCTGCTCAGCAGCACGTATATGGTGGACATTGGTGGCACCTCTAGTGGCTGTAGACAGGCATTCCATTTCACTGGTGTACCACATCGGATGTCCAGGGGGTCCACTACAGTGATGAGCCCACTATGTGTGGACAGGGTGCAACGGTGACTACCCACTGTGGATGTACTGTGTGGCAACATGCCTGTAGGTATCACCCATGGCCTTGTTTGTCTGGGTCATCGACAATTGTGTGTGATGGACATCGTGCACACGGCCCTGTGGTGGCCCATGTGACATACAACCGTGCTAGTCTGAGGTGTCACATTCCCTACGGCTATGCAGACATTGTGGATGTCTGCTATGTTGTGCATAGGTCATGTCATGGTGTGACAATGTTGCAGACAGACATCCACGTGCATGGGACATGTCATGTGCCATGTCACAACGTGTGCACCCGATGCAGGGGCATAGGTCACAGTGGTAACACCTGTGCTCTGGCCAGATCACAGCTCACTATGTGGTACTGTGTGCATACTGCAGAGGCATACCAATGCATACTACACATGCAGCCATTGTGGAACACCTACACCATTGTATGCATAGCTGACTGCACGTAACACACCAATGGGTTATGTGGTGTCATGCCACTCTATACTAACGGTTGTATCTACTGTACATGGGTGGTGTGTGTGTCGGTGGTGCAACCTGTATACCGTGACTGGGGCACACCCAGGTGTGCATGTCATACCTGGACACATGGGGAATATCAATACACCGTGACATGCCTTTGACTAGCAACAGACTTACCTGCGACAGACCCTTGTCTTTTACACGCCAGACGTACCTGTATAGGGATGACACAAAGGTATACACATTATCCATTACTATCGCCACGGTCAGCACTGTGCATGTCACATCATGCACCTGTGTGTTAGCATGTGCTATGCACATGTCTGCAAACAAAACATAGCATACTGTAGTATGCATCTTGTGTGGCCATATACCTGGCATGTGTTGCTATATTATGTGTTGTACTATGACACCCACTCCTACGTCGCTTATCATACAAACATGCAACACTGACTTACCAGGCAGCTCCAAGCTCATTGGTTGGGAGACAGCCACCTCCACGATGGACGCGAGGGTTTCCACGTGTTGTTCCATGGGTGTCCCCAGACTGGCCAGGAGCTCCTCCGTGGCTGTGAGTGGGGGCTGGGTTTGTGGCCCACCACCTGTCCCACCTTGTTGTCTGGCGATTGCAGCAGCACGCTGTCTCGCATGCCGGATTAGGTCTGTGCAGTGCCTGCGGATCTGTTGATATGTGCGGTTGTAGCCGCCCAGGCTGTTCACCCTCCTGCGCATCTCCTGCCATATCTCCTCACGTTGTTGTGCCTGCAGTGGCACATGGCTAAATAAGATGTCATAGTTGTCATGTAACATTGGTATGATGACCTCATCTTCTTGACGGCTAAAGGCAGGCAGCCGGGAACGTGGCATTATCTGTAAGACATAATGATGGTGGCAGGTCACATTTACACTGCTGTGCTGGCATACTGCTGGAAATACATTGCTATGACATGTACAACATCTGCACAGTAATCTGTGAAAGGCATCATGGCAGTGACACAGCCGATGTGTTGCCGTCACACCATTGAGCAGTGGGTGTCATATCATATCTGTGTGTCACCTCATCACACTGTACACGCACCATGTTGATGTTAGCCTGCTGTGGACATGTGTACCTGGCTGCACCTGTGTTCATATCGGTTGGCATGGGTCCCCATGTGACGACGGTTCTACTGTTCACCTGGATGCTGTGTATATGTCAGTAGACATCACGTCCATGGCCATTATGAACGTCAGCAGTGGCACTGTACACATACACATGGACACCTGCACATGCATGTGTTGTGCCATGTACATCCACACAGCACTGTACGGGTGTTGGGCAACTTGCCACAGCTCACCTGTGTTGCACATGTGATACACATAGGACAATGTGTAACCATGACACATTAGCAGGAAAGGCCATGCATAGCATGTACACACGCACATTGTCCACAGCAACACACAGCACCTGTAACACCACAGGGTGCATCACCGCCACATTACTGCTGTGTATGGTTAATAGTGACAGTGCCTTTTGTCCATTGCACCATGTAGGACTGTGATAGCTCATGCAGCCTTGCTGGGCAGGGCTGCATGGTATGGCAGGGTATGCCACATACATGGCACTGGGATGTGATCCACCTGGGGGGTAACGATATTGGCAGGGTGGCTGTCCATTCCATATGTCATTGCTATGTTTATATGGACATTACACATGTCTATCACCATGGTGTGGACACTGGCCTCATGCAAGGTAGGCTGCACGCTGCTTGGTGAGGGTGTGTCTGGTGCATGCAGGTATCACACATCCATGCATACACTGTAACCCTGACAGGTGCTATGTGCTGGGATATTGATCAACACAGTGCTGTATGTGGACACACACTGCTGTCCCGTGCACATGGATGGTTGCCTGGACTGATGTGGCTACCACATATGTCTACATCCAGTGCCTGCTGCCACCCCCATGTCTGCTGGTGCACTGCACACCGCCATCCCTCCCTCTGGAAACGTGGTGTTGGGCACAGCATAGGTATCCATGTATGGGGACAGGGATGTTCACATAGCAGGGGCACTGATGGTATTGTCGATCTGACCATACATGTATGACGCACCCCTCACACATACAACCCATTCATTATGTTGTTCACAACGGTGACACAGCTATACTGCTATGCCGGAGACATTCACAGCTGTACATACACAGATGCATGCACGTCCGTCTGTGGCATGGCCTGGACTATTGGTGTGGTTCAGCACATAACGTATTTGATCATGGTGGCGAGACCTACTGTGCACATGTCTACACGGTAAGCCTGTTCTACAGTAGGCATCAGTGATGTGCTGTGCACATATCATATCTGCACATTTGGTTGGTGTCCGTCGGTCCACGGGCCAGTGGTGGGACACACAGGGATGTTGTTGAACATATATGCATGCAACCCTGTACTGCTGTAACGCTAGCTTCTCAGGTGCTAATGTGTCATGGACATGAACACCGCACTCAAGACATGTGGTTGTGGGCTGCCACCCGTACCCATCTCCTCCTGTGGGTTGCTATCATCCCACACCCTCCTTGTATTGTATGTTCAGGCTATGCACCTATGTGGGGCTTGTGGGCATGCAATACAATACTATATGCCTTTGCACCCATCGCAGACAATGTCACACAGGTACACTGGCAGCCGTACACTTCACAGCTTGATGTCGGCACATCACATGTTGTACACACATAACACATCTCCTGTGGGACATGGTCAAATGTACGGGCATGTCCAGCAGTCACATGCCACTGCTACCCCTACATGACGGCTATGCAGGACATGTGGCTGTACAGCTACTGTCACATGTACACGAGCAATGCCCCCCTACCTACATCACGTGGTACTGCCTGTGGGGTATGTGCGTCTGCATCCATGCTATGGACATAGATGACATTTGTACATCGATATGTGCAACATACCTCATTGGGAGTTGTCATGTGCACATGTTCAACGTGTCAACGCATTGTTTGTGTCTGTCGGACGGTCATTGTTGTGCATGATTTACATGGCTGCCATAGCGTACTGTGTGTGATTCCAGGTACTTCATTGGGCTACCAGCATTGTACATTTTCACAGCACATTCCAGCCATCACGTAGCCATCCTAGATGACAGTGGGAGGTGTTCTGCCATGTGCACATATGTCACACAGTACGAGGGTGACTGACACACATTCGCAGGACAGGGTTCTGACTGCTGTGGATGTGTGTGATGGTGTCGACGACCATGACTGCACCAGATGGTGTCATCTGGATGTGTAACATTCACAACACACACCTACCTTCACATAGCAACACATCATCCACAACAATGGACATTCCTGCATGAACACTGTGTGCAATATGTCTGTATGACCACTGCATGTACCACTGGTAGCCACCAGCATGGCTGCCAACAACAGCAGTGTGTATCCTGTGTGAACATGGGTTACACCATTCACAACACACCTGTGTCAGATGGCCCTGTTGTGGGTCACAGTGCAGTTCCACACATCATGTAACAGTATACATCGTGCACCAGTATGTTGCGGACATGTGAATGGCTGTGCAACTCAAAATTATGCATGCATGACACATCACCTGGTACACCGTGTCTGTCTTACCACCTGCTATTGTGACCACCCTGTGATGACATTGTACAGGCCACATGGACTGGGACGTGATGGCTCAAAGGTGTATTCACCCTCCGGGTGTGTGTCTAGCCAGGTGTACAGTAGCCAGTGGTCTGCACGCAAGGATACTGTACATTGGCCTACTCTGTCACTGGGACTGTTGACTATGGTCATACTGTACTTATGCAGGCATGTGGTATTTGTCTGGTCTGACAGTCGTGGTCAACCACACTACTGTGGCACACATGACCTGCGGACATCTGCCTAGGGTGTGCGGCTGACATGTACATCTTCACATGCTATGCTGCCTGTGCAGCGGTGTCACATGTCTGTCTCTGGCAGGGCTGTCACAGGCAGGCACGGCATGCAGTGATGTGTGACAATGCTTGCACCCTCCACTGTGCTGTACACAAGCACTGCACACACAGTAAGGCACGCATGACATTTATCTGCAGTGCCTGGGGCCTGCCTCCATGCCCTACACAGCACACCTGCCAGTCCAGATTGTACACAGATCATACCTCCCAGGCACATACCTGGACTGCAACACACACGGGTGAGTGGATCCCACACCACACAGTGATTTACACACATACTGTATATTCCCGAGGAACAATGCATCATAGGTACTCCATGTTCAGATACCCATGTTTGTGACCGCTACGTGCCTGGAGAGTACTGCAAGGCTCCACCGGATGTATCCAAGCACCGGAACCGTGATTTCAACATCCCAAACACACGCTCTATGATTATTCTGGTTTGTGCGTGTGCCTCATTATGGCGTTCTTGCATGTGTGTGTGTGCATTTCTGATGGGTGTCATCATCCACGGCTCCAGTGCATAGCCAGCATCCCCCACAAGGTGACCTTGTGTGATGTCCCCCCTGGCGAATACCTGATACAGCTGGGAGGCATGCCAGATATGGGAGTCATGGTAGCTTCCAGGGCTGCCAGCACACACGTCCATGATAATGCCCTGCGCATTGCACACGACCTGGCAATTGATGGAGGGGTATCCCTTGCGGTTTATGTAGCGTCTACCCTGCTCCCCGGGTGGTGACTTGATTTCTATGTGCGTACAGTCTATCGCACCCAGTACCTCCAGGTATTGTGCCACATGGTGGAAGTGGCGCATATTGCTAGCCAACTCCTCCTGAGATCTGGGGAAGTTTATATACTCATGGGCATGTAAACAGAACATGGCATCCAGGAACTGGTGTAGTACCCTGGATGCTGATGCCTGTGAGATGCCCATTATATCCCCGGTTGGCCTTTGAAAGGTACCTGTAGCCAGTATTCGCAAGCTTACACATACCTTTGTGTCCACTGGGATGGGCTCCCTCTGTTGTCTCTTGTTCTCAGGCGCCGCACAGCTCCACTATTTGCTGTAACGTGTCCCTGTCCACCCTGTAACGCTCTACTATCTCCAGGTCTTGCAGCCCCTGGTAGGTCACCCTTGGTCTGAACACTCTCCTTCTCCTCTGAGGCCTACGGTAGTTGTCGGCACCTCCTCCACAACTCCGCCTGTCTCTGACACATGCCGATGCATCACGCCACGGCGGCACCCAACATATACATGTTAAAAGTTCCCTGTGTTTACACCCACGGTGCAGCGTTTGGGAAATCGCTGTGTGTTGTGTGCATTCACACTTTAGACTGTTGTGCTGTACACCGTGATGTCATTGGGTGTGTCCAGCCGTATCTGTGGATTCTCTTCCGTGTTTTACCGTTGCAACTGCAACGCTGTTGCCTTTGGTGTTACATTACACTTGCCTGCATTGGCTTAGCTTTGCACCTTACTTTACTGTTTCTGCACGTTGCACCTACTATTGCCTGGAGTGCATCCTGCAGGCACATGGCATATCATGCATTTTGTCTGCCGCCGCCGTTATGCTACCTCTGTACTTGGCTGTGCTATTTTGGTTCTTTGCTCTTTGCATTTCTGCTACATCCCCTACTGTCTTTGCATTCATATGCCTCCCCTTTCCCGTTTTGCGGGAGTCTGCATGCAGAGTTGTCAGCTGCCGCCGATTGCCCTTCCTGGATTGATTGGTGTTGATTGCTCATTACGACTCCAATTACACTGCTTCCGCATTTCCTCATATTCTCCGCATCACCTTCCTGTATCCGTGGTTGTTGACGGGGCGGCCGTCACATGACTGGGTTGGGGAACGTAGTCATCCTCGTGCACATGCATCTGTGCGCGCATTATGTACTCTCAGCGCATCTATTTCCTCACACGCCGGTCCTGCTGCTGTGATGTGCATTGTACAGCCCATGTTTGCTGGGCTCCAATGTGCTTCCTCCTACAGTGGCACACCCCTCTGCGATTGACATGTATTCCATGTAGGCCACTCCTCGGTGTATTACCACTGCGCCGTTTGCTCCAGCCTTACACCGGCGGAGGTTTTGCGATTCAGTATTATCTGCCTCATTTGCATGGCATTGACTACTAATACATGGTTACGGCGCCGAACACTGCCGCCACTCCTTGGCAACCATTGTGCTGTGGTTGAGGCTTTCCATACATACTATGGTGTGTAGTGGCTGTGAAGCTGATGTGTATTATCCTGTTCTTTTAGGACATTGTCATATTATTTCATTGTTTCGCACCTTCTGTGCACATGTCCGGGGGTTCTGCTGTGGTTTCTGCGGACATACCATTTATGTCATTATTTACATTTTGTGCATGTTTTCTTTGGACATTCTCGGTGCCTTTCGACATTGGCATATTGCACCTGTGTGATACCTGACATTGATAGCCTTCCGTTACTCCTAGGTCATGTTTGGGTAAATGTAAACCGTTTATTTTGGTTTACATTGCCGTGCCCTTATGCTACACCTGCGCCACTTCGTGGATCGCTATTTGCCTTCATTTGCATGGTGCAACACCGCACAAGGTGTGTTTAGCATACCTACGCCGGGGGCGGCGCAGGTCCGGTGCACGCCGGTAGTGCACGTGGAATTGGTTCGTACCTGAATCGCTCGGTGGCCATATTTGGCGTTGTAACGCCAACGCTATGCGGGCGCCTGGCGCAAGGTTCATGAATCCCGGGGAAAGTCAGAAAAGGGTTTCTAAATAGTATGCCCTTCACATAGGAAACCCCTGCACATTATACAATGCTTGTAGCATGTCATGCTGAATGACAGTGAGGGATGGGAAATGTTAGGCATACCTCTCCACCTCGTAAACAGTAAGCCCTGGCATGCACTTATTGAGGGATATGAAGTGTGAAACTCAAATGTCTGACACTATGGTCTGACCGTCATCATCCTTGAATTATCTGGGCAGGGGAAAAGGAGACATTGTGGACATTCTGACACTAGGGACAGGTAAGGGTTATGCCACATGTGTACGTGTATTTTTGTGAGGGGCAGAATTGCTGGAGGGGGAGGGCTGCATATGCTTACAGGATGCAGCTGTTGCAGTTAACAGTCATAGTAACTGCAATTCATACATGTGCAAATCAGCTGATAATAACATCTTTCTACATTGCAGCTAATGTGTCTATGAATCACAAAATATTGCATCATGATATCAGGGTCTTTCTACCCTGCGCCTATGGATTTTAATGAATTCTTAGGCAGATAATCTTATGTTGCATCACTTTTTTCTATTTTTTTATCTTTTTCAGTAGAAAGATATTTTGCTTTAGTCGAAATTCAGCTTGATTGTCATTCTCTGTAAGTCTTTCATCTATATTTTGTTTAGAGAATCTTCAATTTCTTCAAATTGCTGGTTTTATTTTTGAATCATGAAAAGTAACATTTTGATTTAATTGGTTTATCATCTGCATGGTTTTCTACTTTATTTTGAAAGTTATCTATTTTCAGTGTATTAGCTCATGAACATAGGCCAATGTTGCTGGAAGTCTTTTTTTAGGAGCATTCTCCATGTGAAATCTTAGAGGAAATTATTTTCATCATGTTGTCTCAGTCAGGGAGTTAAGGGAAGAGTTTTGACAGAAAAATGTCTTCCTTTTTGAAAACTCTTAGAAAGTTTCATAGTAGTTGTAGATGAGAACAGCATATCTCATTCTGTTGATTTTTGGAACTCTTTTCTGGATTTTTTTGGCAAATTTCCAATAGAGCTCTTCACCAAGTTTGCTATATGTTGGGCATCTTGGAATCCTCTCCCTCATTTATTTTTAACTAGGTGGTTGGGCTCATCCAAAGGCCACGTTTCAACCACGACCAAGCCAAGAGAGATAAGTAAGTAAGTAAACAATACATAAAGATTTAATAAAAGAAGCAAACTGTTCAACAACATTATTTCATACATCAAAACATTGCATTCCAAAATAGATAATGTACAAAAAAGGATAGAGTTAACACAGGGTCAGTGAACCACCATGAGTACATTTTTAATAAAGTACTTGAAGGAGAACATTTGTGTTAAATGATAAAGCTTTTCTAAAGTAATGAGGAAGAAGATTTCTGATTTCTGAGGAAGAGAGTTCTAAATAACAAGTATTGCTCTGCAGAGGGTGGTTTTAGTAGTAGGTAATACAAACTAAGACTTATTGCAGGATCTTTCTCCATTTTAATGTGATATTAAAGATAG
Source organism: Protopterus annectens (assembly GCF_019279795.1). Classification (NCBI taxonomy): domain Eukaryota; kingdom Metazoa; phylum Chordata; order Ceratodontiformes; family Protopteridae; genus Protopterus; species Protopterus annectens. Next base: position 983,591,427 of record NC_056732.1, on the reverse strand, counting down.
TGCAAGTACAGAACAGGCAAGAAAAGTTTATTGGATAGGCACAGACAGAAGTTGAAACACAATGAGGTATTTTAGAGAAGAGAAGAGGAGAAGAGAAGAGAAGAAGAGAAGAGAAGAAGAGAAGGGAAGAGGAGATGGGGATAAGAGAAGAGAAGAAGAGAAGAGAAGAGGAGAAGTGAAAAGAAAAGAAGAGAAGAGAAGAGAAGAGAAGAGAAGAGAAGAGAAGAGAAGAGAAGAGAAGAGAAGAGAGGTTCTGTATGCAATAGGAAGGCAGCTAACACTTTTAAGTAGGACGCAGTGATCATCATCTTCTTTCGGCTGTTCCCATTAGGGGTCGACACAGCAGATCATCTGTTTCCATTTCTTCCTGTCCTCTGCATTTTGCTCTGTCACACCAACCGCCTGCATGTCCTGTCTCACCACATCCATAAACCTTATCTTAGGCCTTCCTCTTTTCCTCTTACTTGGCAGCTCCATCCTTAGCATCCTTTTCCCAATATACCCAGCATCCTTCCTCAGCACATGTCCAAACCAACCCAATCTCGCCTCTCTTGCTTTGTCTTCAAACTGTCCAACCTGAACTGACGCTCTAATATACTGATTCCTATTCCTGCCCATCCCAGTCACACCCAGAGCAAATCTTAACATATTTAACTCTGCCATATCCAGCTCTAACTCCTGCCTTTTTGTCAATGCTACAATCTCCAACTCATATAACATAGCTGGTCTCACTACCCTTTTGTAGACCTTCCCTTTCACTCTTACTGGTACCCGTCTGTCACAAATCACTCCTGACACTCTTCTCCACCCATTCCACCCTGTTTGTACTCTCTTCTTCACCTCTCTTCCACACTCACCATTACTCTGAACTGTTGATCCCAAGTATTTAAACTCATCCACCTTTACCAACTCTACTCCCTGCATCCTCACCATTCCTCTACCCTCCCTCTCATTTACACACATATATTCTCTCTTAGCCCTGCTGACCTTCATTCCTCTCCTCCCTAGAGCATATCTCCACTTCTCCAGGGTCTCCTCAACCTGGTCCCTACTCTCACTACAGATTAAAATGTCATCTGCAGACATCATAGTCCACGGGGCCTCCTGTCTAATCTCATCTGTCAACCTATCCATCACCACTGCAAATAAGAAAGGTCTCAGAGCTGATCCTTGATGTAATCCCACCTCCACCTCAAACGTATCTGTTACTCCCACCGCAGTCCTCACCACTGTCACACTACCCTTGTACGTATCTTGTACCACTCTTACATACTTCTCTGCCACTCCCGACTTCCTCATACAATACCCCAACTCTTCTCTAGGTACCCTGTCATATGCTTTCTCTAAGTCCGCAAAAACAAAATGCAACTCCTTCTGACCTTCTCTGTATTTCTCCAACAACACTCTCAGAGCAAACATTGCATCTGTAGTGCTCTTTCCTGGCAAGAAACCATACTGCTGATCACTAATCATCACCTCCCTTCTTAACCTAGCTTTCACTACTCTTTCCCATAACTTCAAGCTGTGACTGATCAATTTTATCCCTCTGTAGTTACTGCAGCTCTGCACATCACCCTTATTTTTAAAGATAGGTACCAAAACACTTTTTCTCCATTCCTCAGGCATCCTCTGACTTTCCAAAATGTCATTAAACAATCTGGTTAAAATTCCACTGCCATTTCTCCTAAGCACCTCCATGCTTCCACTGGTATGTCATCTGGGCCAACAGCCTTTCCATTCTTCATCCTCTTCATAGCTGTCCTTACGTCCTCCTTGCTAATCCGTTTCACTTCCTGATTCACTATCCCCACATCATCCAACCTTCTCTCTCTCTCATTCTCTTCATTCATCAGCCCTTCAAAGTACTATTTCCATCTACTCAACACACTCTCCTCACTTGTGAGTACATTTCCCTCACTATCCTTTATCACCCTTACCTGCTGCATATCTTTCCCAGCTCTGTCCCTCGGTCTAGCCAATTGGTACAGGTCCTTTTCTCCCTTTTTAGTGTCCAATCTCTCATAAACTCTCCATTTGCCTTATCCTTAGCCTTCGCCACCTCTCTCTTTGCCATGTGCCTCATCTCCTTATACTCATGTCTACTTTCTTCATCTCTTTGACAATCCCACTTCATCTTCATCAGCCTCTTCCTCTGTGTACTCTCCTGTACTTCCTCATTCCACTACCAGGTCTCCTTGTCCTCCTTCCTCTGTCCAGATGTCACACCAAGCACCTTTCTAGCAGTCTCCCTTACTAGCTCTGCTGTAGTTACCCAGCTATTCAGTAACTCTTCACTGCCTCCCAGTGCCTGTCTTAACTCTTCCCTGAACTCCACCTCACAATCACTCTTTTTTAACTTCCACCATTTAATCCTTGGCACTGCTTTCACACTCCTCCTCCTCTTCTTGATCACCAACGTCATCCTACAGACCACCATTCTATGCTGCTTAACTACACTTTCCCCTGTCACCACTTTACAGTCTCCAATCTCCTTCAGACTGGCCCTCCTACATAGGATATAATCCACCTCTGTGCATCTCCCTCCACTCTTGTACATCACCCTATGCTCCTCCCTCTTCTTAAAATACATATTCACCACAGCCATGTCCATCCTTTTCGCAAAATCCACAATCATCTGACCTTCTGCATTCCTCTTCTTAACACCATACCTACCCATCACTTCCTCATCCCCTCTGTTCACTTCACCAACATGCCCATTGAAGTCCGCTCCAATCACTAGTCTCTCACCCTTGGGTACACTCACCACCACTTCATCCAACTCACTACAAAATATTTCTTTCTCATCCATCGCACACCCAACTTGTGGAGCATATCCACTAACAACATTCATCATTACACCATCAATTTCAAGCTTCATAAACATCACTCTATCAGACACTTTCTTCACCTCCAAAACACTCTTGGCATGCTGTGCCTTTAAGATAACTCCTACCCCATTTCTCTCCATCATATCAGCTAGCTCTCTCCCTATACCAGTCATACTTCCAACATTCAAAGTTCCTACCCTCACTACTACACTCCTAACCTTCCTCCTTTCTTCCTGCCTTTGGGCATGCCTTCCCCCTCCTATTCTCATTTGGCCAACAGTAGCCCAATTTCTGCCAGCACCCTGTTGGCTAACAGTACTGGTGGTCGTCATTGTTAACCCAGGCCTCGACGAATCAGGTATGGAAATATGAAATGTTCTCTGCATAAGTCATTTAGCAGAAGTTTTACGCCGGATGCCCTTCCTGACGCAACCCTCCCCATTTATCCGGGCTTGGGACCGGCACAAAGAAATGCACTGGCTTTTGCATCCCTAGTGGCTGGGTTGCAGTGATGCAAAGTGGAATTAAAGATATAATTAAATTAAGAAATCTTACTTAGCATAACCTGAAAGGTGCTAGCATTTTGTGACTAACATAATGAGAGTAAAGGAAGGCAGACATCTTGTTTCTAGTTTGGAAATTAAGACTCCCCTGGCTTTGGCATACTGAGTATTAACATTTGATAATCTTGTAAGTTTATACGATAGTTTTAGTTGAGAAGGAACTATTTCACTGTAGTATCAATATGCATGTAAAATAGAAGACAGGAATAAAAAATTACTCCAAGATACCTGTAACCTGAATAAAGCACCTGGTAACACCTATAGAACCCATTATTTTAAGGGAACAGCAAAAGTAAGTGTTTGCTAAATACCAAAGAGCAATGAATTTTAGTAGTGATCACTAGAAGTG